>NC_133655.1:30427017-30727017 GCF_009905375.1 Apium graveolens | reverse complement strand
AACACAAGATTTGGAAAGAAAGGAAAGCTGAGTCCTAGATACGTTGGACCTTTTGAAATTTTGAAACTGTTGTGAATATGTTGTGTACTTGATGATTACCTAAACAAAACATCTAAGTAGATTTTACTTAGTGAAATAATGTAGCACTCGACGGATAAGAATTATAGTCCCGATGGATAACTCATTATAGTCCCGACGGATGATTAACTTATTATCCATTAAGTGAGTAGCTTATGTAATAATAAGTTTGTAGCACAGTGTTGTATGCACCTTTGTATAGAATCTGAAGTAGCATATAAGTCATGTTGACTTTAACTAGATATGCAGAATAGGTTGATTAACTGTACATAAGCAATGTCTTGTAATTCTATATAAGTGAAATGAAGTCAAGTGCCAAAATAGCTACCAACGGATGCTTAACAAAGCTTCGACGGATGATCAAATGACTATCAACGGATGTTTAACATAGCAGTCGACGGATGATCAATTAAGTCATCGACGGACGATCTGAAGTCGACTGATGATCATATCAAGATTCAAACATCAGTTGAATAGTGAAAGCTGACACACAGCCGTTAAGTTGGATACAAGTACACTGTGGAAGCCCATTAACTGGGTAATAGAGGACGAAAAGTAGCAAAGATCAAGACTGTTAGATTTTATATTTGTTCAGTTCTTTTGACTTTGTAATATTGGTAATATATAAACCAGGAGAGTAGCAAATAGAAAAATAACTGAGATAGCTAAGAAACAACAACAGAGAAATCTTTGTAAGCACTATCTTTAGCATTTCCTGTGTTTTTAGCAGTTCTATTTTGTAAGCAGCTGTGAGCATTTCTGCACACAGAGTCCTCTCGATATATTAAATATATCTCTGGTGGAATTGTTTAAATCCACCAGAAAGTTTTTAAAGCCTCTTATTTTTAATTACTTATGTTTTGATTCATTCAAGTTTACATTCCGCATTGTGCTAATCAAAACAAATATATCTATAATCGAGTTGAACATTTTTATTTCAAGAAAAAGGTTCAAGAATTCCATTCAACCCCCCTTCTGTAATTCTTGCTATATTGTTAAGGGACTAACAGAAACGTGTCGGCAAAATAGCATACAAGTTGGCATTACCCCCACACATGGAGCACATTCATAATGTTTTTCACGTATCGATGCTTAAGAAGTATAATCCAGATTCTAGGAATGTAATCGAGTATGAGCCGATAGAACTTCAGGCAGATGTATCATATGTAAAGAATCCAATAGAGATTCTAGAAAAGAGAGAAAAGATATTGAAAAATAAAGTTGTAAATTTAGTAAGAGTACTGTGGAGAAACCCAAAGGTTGAAGAGTCAACCTGGGAATTAGAAAGTGATATGCGAGAAAAGTACCCTCAGTTGTTTACTTAGGAGATTCTGAGGACAAAATCCTTTTAAGGGGGAAGGATGTAATATCCGGGATATCGCGTGTAATTATTTTTATTAATAATTGATTATTATGTGATTATTATGTAAATTTTGGGGAATTATCTGTTGATTGATAATAATATTTAGATGTATATATGTGATAAATGTGAGTATGTTAATTTTAATATGTCCAGAATAAAATATAGATAATTAAGGTATTTTTCTGGTAATTTTTGGAGTGTTGTATGACTTTATATTAATTTATGAATTTATTAATTATTTTCTGAATAATTAAAAAATTATTTTATAAAGCCGGGAATCGTCCAACCTCAACCTTTTTTACGTTTTTATAACCCGAAACTCGTCTGAAAACTCCTTCCTAACCTAATCTGGTAATTCCAGACAGTTTTCGTGTTTTGACTTTTTCGATCCGGATTACGGTTTACCCCGTACGCATCCCGGCGTATAATTTTCGATACAATAATTATTTCGATATATCAACAAAACCCGTATTCTCAAAAGATGGGATAATATTACATTATTTTTGTTAGTCCCTAACAATGCAACAAGAATTACAGAAGGGGGGTTGAATGGAATTCTTGAAACTTTTTCTTGGTTTAAAAGTGTTCTCACTTAAAATATATATCTGTGTAAATTAATTTACAGAGTGCGGAATAATAACTTGGAATGAATCAAAATACAAGTAATTAAAAACACAAGTCTTTAAAAACTTTCTGGTGATTTGAATCTATCCACCAGAGATATATATTATATCAAGAGAACTCTGTGTAGCAAGATTTACTCACAGCTGCTTACAAATATGAACAACTAAGTTTGCAGAGAAATGCTAAAAGTACAGCTTACAAATTTTTCTCTGAGAATTTCTTGCTTAGTGTTCTTGTTGTTCTATTTGCTACTTCTTGGTTTATATATCACCAAGATTACAAAGTAATAAGACAATATAATAAAACAAAACCTATCAAGTCTAATACTATGCTGCTTCATTACTCTATTCCAGCATCTTTGAATATCTTCATAATAGCATGGAAATGGCAATGCTTCCTTGTTCTCTAAAACCTAGTTGAATAGGCTTCCACATTCCTTTTGCATACACTCGACGCATGTGACTGTGTTGTCACTGTCAACTGATGTTTGAATTGATTATCCGTCGGGTACATGATCATCCGTCGGGTTGCCTGGTTAATCATCCGTCGAGTGGCATTGTTGTTTATCTGTCGGGTAGCAATCTGGCACTTGACTTCATTTCATTTATATAGAATTACAAGGCATCATCTATGTACAATTAATCAACCTATTCTGCATATCTAATTAAAGTCAACATGACTTGAGTGCTACTACAGAATCTAAACAAGGTGTCTGCAGAAATGTGCTATGGACTCATTATTACATAAGCTACTCACTTGATGGATAATTGATCATCATCCGTCGGGACTATATTGAGTCATCCGTCGGGACTATATTCCTTATCCGTCGAGTGCTACATTTTTCACTAAGTAAAATCTACTAAGGTGTTTTTTTAATGAAATCATCAAGTTCACAACATATTCACAACAATCTCCCCAATTAATTTCTACTGGAATTATAGCCATAAATTAAGAGAAACTTGATGATAACAAAACACCCTAAAAATACAACTTTTAAAAGTAAGTAGATAAAACTGTAAAGTGCTTCAAATAAAAAAATGTGCAAAGATTAGCTCACAGTCATTTTCAAGATGCTCCTCTAGCCTGAGCAGATTTATCTAGTTCCTTAAAGGTCTGGATCTTTTTTCAAGCTTTCTGTTATTTTCTTCTATCTGATTTTGGAGCTGTCTGTGGAATTCCAGTTCATCAGATTCTGAGAGATTTAGCTTTTCTTGCATCTCCAAAAGAGTCTCATTGCTATGGATGCTCAATTGGTCTTCTAATCTGAAAAATCTTCTAACTCCTTTGTCATCCATGAACTCTATCAGCCAGTAGGGCCTTAGATGCACTCTACTTCCTATGTAAGGAATAGTTAGAGTCTTTGGGAGGGCATCTTTAGCTCTAATACTCCTCAGTTCTTCAATCTTCTTTAGAACCAGTCTTTTTGCAGTTACATTGAAACCAAAGTTCTTCTTGAAAGATGAATAACCTTTTATCAGCACAGATTGGCTTTCTTGAAGGATCCTGTGAAGTGGCCATTGAATCTCCTTTCCTCCCTTGTACTTGAAAACTAACCTTTCAGGTAAATTCCTGTAGGCATCAATCCCTCTAACTTCTTCCAGTTCATCTAGATAGAGGTTTAGGTCAGAGAATTCCTTGATGTCACATAAGTACAAGTAATCTCCCTTGTTGACTTTAGATTGAGCTCTGACTAGAGATTTGGATTTGAGAGGTGACAGCTTCACTTTCTTCACTGCTCTTGACTTTATTCTCTTTGGATTGTTAAGGATTGGCAAATTGAAGTCAGGAATTGGTAGACTCTCCCAGTCTATTGGTTCATCCTTAGGCACAATAGGTTCACCATGAATATTCCTGTAAGGATCCACCACCTTAATGTCTTCAAATACCACTGAGGGTTTTGATGCTTGAGTTATAGTTAGAGTGGATTTCTTGGCAAACTGATCCTCCAATTCCTTACCAACAAAGTTCAATTTCCTTTTGGTTCATTTGGACAATTCCTTGTATCTTTGAGATTTCTTCTGTTGTGGTTCAACTTGCTTCTTTGGATCTTGAGATTCAGTGATTTCAGATTGCTGAGTAGGAATTTGTTGTGTTGGTTTCACAGCTTGTAGCTTGGGCAAGATAGCAGCTTGCTCTTTCTTTGGTTTAGCCTTTTTAGCATCTAGAGCAACTTGCTTCTTTTCTTGCTTCAATCTTGCCTTTTCTTCTCTCTTTGCTTCAGCAAATTGAGGATGTCCAGCCACCACACAAATTTCTTTACCGTTCCTGAAAATTTTAGCAATTCTCATTTTTAAAGCTGAATCAGCTGGATCCTTGTAGAAGGCAATGGATCTTGACAACAGATTCTTCTCATCTGGATTAGGTGTCTAATACACTGTGTCCAAAGGGTTCTTTAGTGAGGTTCTTGGATAATTCACCCTTGGCTTCAAAAGTACTACAGCCTTTGGAGATTTGATGCAGGATGACTGTCCTCTTTCCAGATAGTTCATGCTCATTTCATTCACAGAGATTTGCCTGACTTAAGAGTGATGAATGGCTGACTTTTCTGGCTTCTTTTCTAGCCCAAACTTTTTCTGAATGTCCTCATCAATCTTCTCCCAGTTGATTGGCTTCAACTGCTCCTTTTCAGCTGCTCCTAAATTGGCTGCTGCTTCATTTATCAAATCAATGCTATCTTTGGATGGTGGCTTGGTGAAAGTAATTGAAGGCACAATTACTTTGCTAACTTCAATATTGAGCACTTTTTGCTCCCCCTCACTCCTAGAATTCTCTTTCTCCCCCTTTTTGTTATCAGTAAGTTGAGTAGAGGAGGTTTGTACAGCCACCAGTTTCTGAAGCAAGTATGTCTGTTGAGCTTGGTGTAGATGAATTGTTGTAAGAGATGCTTCCATTGCTGTCATTCTTGTATCTAAGGCATCTATCTTTGTGGCAAGATCAGAATTTTTCCTTAGTTGTCTCTTAATGTCAAGCATTGTAGCTTCTGGAAGTTTAGAGTCCATCTTATCAGAAATGGCCTTTTTCATCTCATCAATATCACCTTTGATAGTGTTGACATCTCGAGCATGTTGAAAACCTTGGATTTGTTGCAGTTGCAGAGAAGCAAGATGTGCTTGAAGGAGCTTTTTTGTGTTGGCATTTGTGGTGGTTTGAAGAGCAGAATTTGTCTGATTTATTAGTTGAATCAGGGTTGACTTAAAGTAGTGTTCATTACAGTGCTTTGAAAATGCCCAAGATGGCATGCCTGATCTTGAACTAGAACCTACTTCTCCCCCTATGTCCAATGGCTCTTCTTCACTATCTCTACCTTCACCTCCAAAGAAATCTTCTGAACCACCAGTCTCATAATCAACATCACTAGCTGTAGAGGGCAAAGCTGTGATGGCATCCTTAGCCCTTAGCATTGACTGTGTGGTGTGCACCAAGGTAAGCATCCTTTCTGCATTGTCATTGCCCTGTTCAGCTAGAAGTTGATATGCCGGAACAGGGTGAGTAAATGTCTCAGCATCAAGGGAGGTAGAATCTATAACAGCTTGAGGATGCTGAGATAGTCCCTCCCTGTCTGCATCCTGGACATTCATTAACTCACTTACAATAACATTCATCCTTATATCTTCAGTACCTGCTTTTCTCTCATTTTCTCTCTTTTGTTACATCAAGGTCTCACCTTGGCTAGCCACCCTCACACCCTCACCTTCACCATCTAAGATGGGACTCCACACACTCTCTTTTTCCAATCCTGAAGACCTGGATTGCATATTTTCACTCTTTTCCTCTCCTTTTTCCAGGGAGCAACCCAGACTCTCACTCATAACAATCTCTTCCCTTAATCCTAGGAGTGATTGTACTACTACTAAGTCTTCTGCACTTGAAATAATTGATGAAATTTGAAGTTGTGCAGAGACACTCGACGGATAAGGGATATCTGTCGGGTTAGCAGTTTGACTATCCGACGGATAACTGTTGTTAAGCTTATCCGTCGGGATACAATCACTACTCGAAGGATGAATAAAATCCATTGAGACAGTAGAAATAAATGAGTTAGGAGTGGAAACTATTGTGGACTCTTTGCAGATTGATGAAAATTTAGGCACAGATGTCTCAACAGTTCCTGAAAGAATTGGAAAGTGAGCCAACAAATCATCCAAAAGATGATGCTCACTTGCACTAGATTTTGGCATCCCCAACAGAGTTAAAGAAGGGGAATCAGGAATTGATGTGTTGATCATATCTACATCCACAGAGTTTGTGGGAGAATTTGGTGTTTGGGGTGCTTCTATAACTAAAGATTTTGGCTGTGACTCCACATTTATTGGAGCCACGTCAAGATGACTTTGAGAAGGTGCAGTGACTGTGCCTTTAGCACCAGTTTGCACAGTGTGTGAACCCTGTGCATCCCCAAGGGTTTTTGGTTTATTCTTTATTGTATAGGTTTGGGGTGAGCTTGTGTCCCTTACCCTTTTGGCCTGTGCTCTTGGCTGAGAGCTTTGTTCAATAGTCACATCCTTTTGGGAGGATGCAACTAGCAATGAACTGATTTCCTTATTAAGCACTGCAGTCTGTTGAGAAACTGCAGTGTGGCTAGGCTGGGAAATACTCACCTCTCTAACCTTATCCTTAGGGTTTTTTGATGTTCACCCTGTCCCTCACCTACCTTACCCACCTTCACACTCCCCTCTTTAGATTTGGTGGATTTTGCAACTGGCATCTTTTGAGAGATACCAGAGGGGGCTTTCGTTGACTTGGATTTAGAAATTTTGGATTTGGCAGCTTGGGTAGGCAACTGTTGGGTCATTGACACAGTTGCCATAGCTACACTAGATTGGAAAGAAATTTGTGAGGTTGGAATAGTAGAGACAGATGACATTACCTCACTTACCTGAGGTGCTTCCATTACAGGGAAATAGAAGAGTGGCACCTCTTTGTGATGGTTTTCCCTGTTCAAATCTGCAATAATTCTTCTCTCTTGAACCCAAAAATCTAGTTTGTTAGTTGGGTTCTCAAGCACAATTCCCTCAGAGAGGTGGTTAGCTAACATCATGAAAAATCTAGCATAGTAAACATTTTTGCCCCTCTTATTTAACTCTCTTAACTTAAACCCCAACTCAAACAAAATAAGATCACTAAAGTTAAAGTACTTATCAGTGACTAGCATGTAAAGCATGGAGATATTGACAGAATCCAAATTACTGATTTTACCAGAGAATACCTTAGTAACTATATCACATAGATAACTCCATTCCTTTATAAGACCTAACCTCCTAATTTCACTTAATTTAGAAGTAGAGAGTGCATAGTTCATGGAGTTAAGTATGTTAATAATGTTAGTATCTGTGTGTGGTGAAGTTACAGTATTATCAGGAATCTTGAAACATGCTTTAACAACATCACTATTAAAACAGAATTCTTTACCTTTGATAGTGAGTGTGATGGTCTTATCAGTGGAGTTGTACACAGCCGTTGACCACATTTCTTCAACAACCTCACAGAAGATGGTGGGTGATTCTAGCATGGCATAGTTGAGTTTGCAGTTCTTCACAAAATCCATCATTTTGTGGTAGTCACCAGACTGTTGAATCCCCTTGTTTACTAGAGCCGTGAAGTTGTTCTTCTCATAGATGAATCCAGTTTGTGACATGATCTTGACTACTGGTGCCATTGTTAGAGAGTGGAAATTGCAGATATAGAGATGATAATTGCTTTTAAGAAAGAGAGAATTTAGAGCAGATGATTTGAGAATGATAAAAGAAAAGTAATGGAATTGAATTAAGCTTTTATACTATCTCGAAAATAATTGCCAAAAATAATAAATTAAAATAAAGTAACCAATAAGAATTGCTCAAAATAGCCGTTTAAAAATAAACTGTAAAAATTCCTTCAATTATCCGTCGTGTTATACTTATAAACTGTAAGTATTCTCGATGGATAAAGTTCAGGGAATTAACGGCTAAGTTTCAGACAATTCGACAGATGAGGATAAATCAGTTATCCGCCGAGTCATAAAATATTCCAGAAAAGAAATTGATTTTATTAAGAAAAAATGTATACCGACGGATGATCAAACTCGATGGATAATGATCATCCGTCGAGATGTAAATTTTGACTTAGCCAAAATTTCATCCAAGACTGTAAACCCAATTAAATTTCTAGTTGTATTATAACTTGCAAATTATCTGAAAAGATTTAAGAGTAATTTAGCATACCTAACTCACTTACCAACCTTGAAAAGGTGGATTCATCCAGTGGCTTGGTAAATATATCTGCAAGCTGCTTTTCACTTGGAACAAAATGTAGTTCCACAGTATCATTCATTACATGTTCCCTTATAAAGTGGTACTTAATGTCTATGTGCTTTGTTCTTGAATGTTGTACTAGATTTTCAGTGATGGCAATTACACTTGTGTTATCACAGAAAATGGGAATTCTTTCCACTTGCAGACCATAGTCTAGCAATTTGTTTTTCATCCACAAAATTTGTGCACAGCAACTACCAACAGCAATATATTCAGCTTCAGATGTAGAAGTAGAAACTGAATTTTGCTTTTTACTGAACCAGGACACAAGCTTGTTTCCTAGAAATTGACAGGTTCCTTTTGTACTTTTTCTATCAATTCTACAACCTGCATAATCTGCATCTGAATAACCAGTTAGATCAAAACCAGAATCTCTAGGGTACCAAATGCCAAGTTTTGGTGTTCCCTTGAGAAATCTGAAAATTCTCTTAATAGCTACTAAGTGAGATTCTCTAGGATCAGCCTGAAATCTAGCACACAAACATGTAGAAAACATTATATCTGGCCTACTAGCTGTTACGTACAGAAGTGAGCCAACCATGCCCCTATAACTTGAAATGTCCACAGACTTTTCACTAGTGTTTAATTCAAGCTTAGTTGCAGTGGCCATGGGAGTTTTTGCAGATGTGCAATCCATTAGATCAAACTTATTTAAAAGATCATAAATGTATTTAGTTTGACTAATGAATATTCCATCACTAACTTTCTTAACTTGCAAACCAAGAAAGTAGGTTAGTTCTCCCATCATACTCATTTCATACTTACTTTGCATCAATTTGGCAAACTTTTTGCAAAGTTTTTCATCTGTAGATTAAAAAATAATGTCATCTACATAAATTTGAACAAGTATACTAGAGCCATTAAAATTTCTAAAGAAAATTTTTTTGTCTACAGTACCTCTAGTGAAGTGATTCTTTAAAAGAAACTTTGACAAAGTGTCATACCAGGCTCTAGGTGCTTGCTTCAGTCCATAAAGTGCTTTCAAAAGATAGTAAACATATTCTGGAAAGTTTGGATCTTCAAAACCAGGAGGCTGACTTACATAGACTTCCTCCTCCAAATCTCCATTCAGAAAGGCACTTTTGACATCCATTTGATAAACTTTGAAATTGGCATAGGCTGCATAGACTAAGAAGATTCTGATGGCTTCAATTCTTGCAACAAGAGCAAATGTTTCATCAAAATCTATTCCTTCTTGTTGACAATAGCCCTTAGCAACCAATCTAGCTTTGTTCCTGACTACTATGCCATTTTCATCCATCTTGTTTCTGAATACCTATTTGGTGTTAATTGGATTCTTTCCATTAGGCTTGGGCACCAGCTTCCATACCTTATTCCTCTCAAATTGGTTTAGCTCCTCCTGCATAGCTAAAATCCAATCAGGATCCAACAACGCTTCTTCTACCTTCTTTGGTTTTTCCTTAGAAAGTAAGCTGCTGTATAGACATTCTTCTTGAGTTTCTCTCCTTGTTTGAACTCTAGAAGATACATCACCAATGATGAGCTCAAAGGGGTGATCCTTTGTCCATTTCCTTTGTTGAGGTAGATTAGCTCTAGATGAAGAGGCCTCATTGTTGTCTTGATGTGTGATTGAGTTTTGATTGTTAGAAACTCCCCCTGAGTTAATGGATCTTGGATTTAATAAAGGGGAGCTTTCTGTAAGTGATCTATTCTGACTTCCAGCTTCTTTTGATGACCTGAAGGATGGTGAATTTTGAGTACCAACGGATGAGGCTGGTTGTCTCCCGATGGATAAGGCAGATTGTCTCCCGATGGATGAAGCATTATGCAACTCGACAGATGTTGAATTTTGTGCTTCATTGGTAGTAGATTTTTCTGCATTATCCTTTGATACTATTTCTTGATCACTTTCATCAACACTGTCATCACTACCCATCTCTACATTGTCAAATTTGAGGCTCTCATGGTAATCTCCATCTTGCAGTCCTTCAATCTTTTTATCATAAAACACAACATGTATTGATTCCACAACAATGTTGGTTTTTAGATTGTAGACTCTATATGCTTTACCAACAGCATATCCAATAAAAATTCCTTCATCTGCTTTAGCATCAAACTTCCCATTCTGATCAGTTTGATTTCTCAAGATATAACATTTGCAGTCAAAGACATGAAGAAAATTTAGAGTTGGCTTCTTGTTCTTGAATAATTGATATGGAGTCATGCATTTTGCTTGATTAATCAGAGAAATATTTTGAGTGTAGCATGCAGTATTTACAACTTCAGCCCAGAAATATGTTGGTAATTTAGATTCTTCAAGCATTGTTATGGCAGCTTTAATAAGTGATTTATTCTTCCTTTCTACTTCTCCATTTTGTTATGGAGTTCTTGCTGCTGAAAACTCATGCAAAATCCCATTTTCTTCATAAAATGCTCTCATGACAGAATTCTTGAACTCAATTCCATTGTCACTCCTGATTCTTCTAACTTTGAAATCAGGATGATTATTGACTTGCCTTATGTGATTGATGATGATTTCACTAGCCTCATATTTAGACTTTAGGAAATATGTCCAAGAGAACTTGGAGAAATCATCTACAATTACTAGGCCAAATCTTTTCCTTGAGATGGACAACACATTGACTGGTCCAAACAAATCCATGTGTAGCAGTTGCAAAGGTTCTTCAATTTTTGAATCAAGCTTCTTTCTGAATGATGCTTTAATTTGCTTTCCCTTCTGGCAGGCATCACACAGTCCATCCTTTGAAAACTCCACTTGAGGAATGCCTCTAACTAGTTCTTTCTTTACTAGTTCGTTCATGGTCTTGAAGTTTAGATGGGATAGCTTCTTGTGCTATAACCAACTTTCATCCTGACTTGCTTTGCTGAGAAGACAAGTAACAGATTCTGCATTTGATGAGTTGAAGTCAGCTAGGTACACATTTCCTTTTCTCACAACAGTGAGAACTACTTTGTTGTTCCTATTGTTAGTCACAACACAAGCTTCTGAGTTGAAGGTTACTGAATTGCCTTTATCACAAAGCTGGCTGATACTCAACAAATTGTGCTTGAGACCATCCACTAAGGCAACCTCCTCAATGATGACATTGTCTTTTGAAATCAAGCCATATCCCACAGTATAACTCTTGCTGTCATCTCCAAAAGTAATACTTGGGCCAACTCTCTCCTTGAACTCTGTGAGCAGGGTAGAATCACCAGTCATGTATCTTGAACAACCACTATCCTAGTACCATAGATTCTTTCTGTTTTCCTGCACACATCAAAATCAAATCAAGTTGATTTTGGTACCCAAGTTTCCTTGGGTCCTGCTTTGTTAGCTTTCTTTTTCTGTTTCTTAGGTTTTATCTCATTTGACTTGGGGATATCAGATTCATCCTCAGTCATTTGAGTTGAACCTTTGAAACCATTCATTACAGCAGAATTATCATGCATATTTTGATTAACAGGGAATGGCACACTATTAGTAAACATGTTATTCCAGTAAGGCATGCTAAATGGCATTTGTGGCATACTAAATGCAGCATAATAAGGATTAGGTACAATTGGCATATTAGCAAACTGTGCATTCATATTCTGTGTAGACATAGCATTCATGTTGGGAAAATGAGGTGGCACAGATATGGAAGTAGGCATGACAGTTTTGCAATGAACAGACAAATGATTTACACTACCACACTTGACAGATTTTTCTAGGAGCATATTTATCAGGTGTGTAGTTATTATGCTTCTTAATTCCTACTTTACCATTTCTATTATTTTTCCTTTTAGCCTCTGTTTTAACCTCAATCTTTTCCAGTCTGTCACTCAATTGCTTGACAGTCATATGACCAACATTAGCCTTTTTCTCCTTCTTCACTTGACTAGATTCTCCTGGAACAAAATTCTTGGAAACTGATCCATATTTCTCATTTAACTTGACAAGTTTGGCTTTACTCACAGGCTTGCTCACAGTCGACGGATGAGGATTTATATCACTCGACGGATAACCCTTTTTATTATCCGACGGATGACCCTCATCATCTGTCGAGTCTACATCAGTTAGCAATCCTTCAACCAAATTGGATTCCAGCTTCTCCTTATTCTTCTTCCAGGCTGCATCACAAAAGGACTCAATACCTTGAACCTTGGTGATCTGAGCATGAACATCTCTAGATGTTTTCCATGCCTTAATCACCTCCTGTTCTCATTGAAGATGCTTTTTCAAGATCTCTTCTTTCTTCAAGGACTCAGTTAATTCATCCTTAGCAATTTTACATTCAATTCTTAATTTTTCAAATTCAATGAACTGAGACTCTAGCACATTATTCCTCTCACTTAAAACAAATTATTTTCTTTGATTTTAGCATTTTCCTTAGTAAGAGACTTAAGTGTAACACGCAAATGATATAATTCTGTAGACATGTCATTTATAGCATCATTATACTCAGCTTTAGATAAATGTGCAAGGTTAGTGGTGATTACCTGATTACTTGAAGAACTTGTCTCTGTTTCATCAGACTTGGCCATTAGGGCTAGATTGACATAGATGACATCCTCATCCTCATCCAGACCATCTGCTGCCCAGTCATTTTCTTGTGTAATGAAAGCCCTTTCCTTTTATTTGAGCAACTCAAAGTATTTCTGTTTATAATCCACAGGCTCAAACTTCTTTTTGCTGGAATCTGACTTTCTACAATCACTGTTAAAGCGCCCTGCTAAGCCACATTTGAAACATTTGAATTTTGATTTATCCGCCATATTTCTATTTGGCTTAGATGCTCCAAAGTTCTTCTTGAACTTGAGCTTGGAAAATCTTCTGGAAAGAAATGCTAGATGTTCATCAATATCTTCCATGTCATCTTGGCTCAAAGAATCTTCATTTTCTGCTACCAGCCCCTTGCCCTTGTTTTCACAGACCTTTGAAGTTGATTCAACAGCTTCCATCTTCATCTCCTTCTCTTTCTCTAACTCAGCAACTAGTGCAATGGATCCTCCTTTCTTCTTTCCTCTCTCCATCCTCTCATCTTGCTCTATTTCAAGCTCATAAGTTTTCAGGATGCCATACAGTCTCTCCAGGGTAAACTTCTTGTAATCTTGAGAGTTTCTCAATGAGACTGTCATAGATTTCCATTCATTTGGAAGAGATCTAAGGAATTTAATATTGGATTCTTTTTTCTGATAGACCCTTCCATGCAACTTCAGAGCATTTAATAGTTTTTGAAATCTACTAAAAATGTCAGTGAGAGACTCGCTATCTTCACTGTGAAAGTGCTCATATTGCTGAATTAGCAGCTGCATCTTGTTTTCTCTAACTTGTTCAGTGCCATCACAGATAATCTGTATAGTATCCCAAACTTTCTTGGAAGTTTTGCAATTGATGATATTGTTAAACATGTCACCATCAACTCCATTGAACAGGATATTCATGGCCTTCTTATCTTTCCTGACTTGTTCAATATCAGGATCAGACCATTCATGTCTTGGCTTGGGGACAGATGGCTCATTTCCAGTTGCAGCTCTCATTGGTACATGAGGGCCTCTTTTTATGCAATCTACATAGGCCTCATCTTGAGAAAGTAAATGAAGATACATCTTTACCTTCCAGTGATGGTAATTATCTTTGTCTAGAAAAGGAATCTTGACTCCAATATCCTTCTTGTTCATCTTGATGTTTGTTGTGATCTTTAAACTCTTTGTGCTTCAACAGCTTGCTCTGATACCAATTGGTAGTCCCTAACAATGCAGAGTGCGGAATAATAACTTGGAATGAATCAAAACACAAGTAATTAAAAATACAAGTCTTTAAAAACTTTCCGGTGGATTTGAATGTATCCACCAGAGATATATATTATATCAAGAGAAGTCTGTGTAGCAAGATTTGCTCACATCTGCTTACAAATATGAACAACTAAGTTTATAGAGAAATGCTAAAAATACAACTTACAAATGTTTCTCTGAGAATTTCTTGCTTAGTGTTCTTGTTGTTCTATTTGCTACTTCTTGGTTTATATATCACCAATATTACAAAGTAATAAGACAAGATAATAAAACAAAACCTATCAAGTCCAATGCTATGCTGCTTCATTACTCTATTCCAAGATCTTTGAATATCTTCATAATAGCATGGAAATGGCAATGCTTCTTTGTTCTCTAAAACCCTGTTGAATAGGCTTCCACATTCCTTTTGCATACACTCGACGCATGTGACTGTGTTGTCACTATCAACTGATGTTTGAATTGATTATCCGTCGGGTACATGATCATCCGTCGGGTTGCCTAGTTGATCATCCGTCGAGTGGCATTGTTGTTTATCCGTCGAGTAGCAATCTGGCACTTGACTTCATTTCATTTATACAGAATTCCAAGCATCATCTATGTACAATTAATCAACCTATTCTGCATATCTAATTAAAGTCAACATGACTTGAGTGCTACTACAGAATCTAAACAAGGTGCCTGTAGAAATGTGCTACGGACTCATATTACATAAGCTACTCACTCGATGGATAATTGATCATCATCCGTCGGGAATATATTGAGTCATCCGTCGGGACTATATTCCTTATCCGTCGAGTGCTACATTTTTCACTAAGTAAAATCTACTAAGGTGTTTTGTTAATGAAATCATCAAGTTCACAACATATTCACAACAATTTTCGTATAAAGTGTTTTATAAAAAAGCCCGGTTGGGATAATTATCCAACACGAGTATTAAATTGGATCATTTTTGCAGTTACTTAGCGGCTAAGTAACTAATTTAACGATCCAACACGATCCAATATTATATAAATATAAATATCCCTTTTATTATTTCATTTTTGTCGTATAATCACAACCAGTCAGTCAAAACCAGTAATTTACAAAGAAAAACCCTAAAAACTTTATGTCCTTGAAAATCAAACCCACGAACGAAGGCATTATCGAATTTTGATTCAAGCTTGCAATATATCAAATCGAAGCTCTTGAAAATACCTTTTTGAATCAACCATCTATTCAAGTGCAGAAATCAAGGTTTTCTTTTTATTTATTTATTTTATTTCGAATTTATTAAAGATTAGATTATGAACATTTTTTCTTGATGTTGTTAATATGATTTGATGATTCCATCATGTAGATAATATTTTTTCGGTCAATTTGGTATATTATATGTCAAAAATTGGATTCAATAACATATAGAAAAGGGTGTTTGATTCTCAGAAATGAAATTAGGGTTTTCATACTTTGAATGTTCTAAATAAAAAATTGGGGGTTTAATTTTTAATGAATCTGGGATTGATTGGATAATACCATCGTGTAAATCGTTTAAAAATGAATCAAATCATGTATATATAAGCTATATTGGACGCCTAGATTGAGTCGCTGGATTTCAAGTTCATCGCTGGTTTTTATGGCGATTTTCGCCGGAATTCGTGTTGGAAACGCCGATTGTTGCTGCTATAGACTCGTTTTTGAAGCTAAGAGGGTTTTCAGTATATTTGGCATGAAAAACTGAATGGACGAAGTCGTTCTGGCAGTGTTGAAAGTTGGCCAGAACCGTCGAAGCCGCCGGATCTTTTCCAGATTTCGGCCGGCGTTCGACCCGGTCCGGTGGGTTATTAGACCCGTTTGTTAATTGGGAAAAACCCAATTTTGATTTGTCAGCCCTAATTCTTTTTCCAGAAAACTGTTTATTCCATTTTTAGTTTAAAAATAATTCAAAACTTTTACTTTTAATTTCTAGAATCCATATTTAATTTCCTAAAATTCATTTTAATGATTTAAAAAAAAATCAGAAATAAATCTGAATTATTTAATTAATTAATTTTAGTTGATAATTATTTAATTAATTAGTCAATTAATTTAAATATTAATTTATTAATTAATTTAATCAGCTATTACTTAGTTTTAATTGATTATTTAATTGGATTTAATCATTTATTTGAATTAAAAAAATTCCGAAAAATAGTTTCGAACTTTAAAATATTATTTAAAATTATTTTCAAGGCATGATTATTATTATAAAATTATTTTAAAGTCAGATTCGGGTATTCAAACCCTGTTATTTAATAAAAAAATGATTTAGAGTCCCGTTTAAATTCTGAAAAATGTTCAAAAATTCATATTAAATACCTGGAAAATCATTTTTAACCCCGAATCTTCTTTGAATAATTATTTTAATTGAATATCTTATGTGCTACATGTTATATGTGATCTGATTGCTGTATAATATGATTGTACGTACATTGTTTGACTATTTTATTTATAAATTTCAATCCGTACGTCGGATTTGGGTGAAACGAAGGGTAGTTAGCAGCTTGTAACGAATAAAATGTGATGAGAAGTAGTATTGATAAGTACATGTGATATTTAACAGAGGAAGAGAGATGTAGAAAGGAAAAGCAAGTGATTGGCGAGTGAAAACCAATTGCAAGTGTTAGTAAAGTAAAAGCAGATTGCTAAGGCAATTATCCTGGAACTTTCTTGTACTATAATTGCAGGTATTCTTGAACTCTCTTCTTTCTGTTGCAATTATTCCAATCAGTTCTTATCCTATATTGCAAGTACTTTGAAGTACTTAACCCTAAACCCTGATTCTTATTGATCTTGAGCCGTAAGCCTTATTCTTTGTAAACCATTTGTTAGGTCACACTTTCACTGTAGAGGGGGTGAATACAGTATTTATTACAATCAAATCAAACTTCAAGAACTTATGTAACAGAAAACAAACTTTATTTAAACAATAAACTCTGTTACAATCTGGAACTGTTATCTCTCAGTGATGAACAAAATATCACGAGAGCTGCTAGGGTTATAATAAATAATATTCTCGATAATAATAACACTTATAGTGTAAACCCTATGTCTGTGTTTATATACTACACAGTTACAAGATAATCGCTAATTGATATGGAATATAATTCTGCTTCCTAAAATATATCAATCAGATATCTTCTATTCCAAGTATTCCATTCTTCACGGAATTCCTTCTTCATGCATATCTCTTCTTATGTTTATCTTGATCTTCTTAACTTTAATCAGCTACTGTCCTTATCTGATCGTCCTTCAGCACTTAAGTTCTGATATCTATCTCCTGATAACATAAGTACTGATATCCCTTAAGTTCTGACTTCCAGTATAAGTACTGATTAGTTAAGTACTGATTTGTTCTGTTCAAATAAGATCTGAAATCTAAACATAAAACATATTAGCCATGACATTATCAAATATATCTAACAATCTCCCCCAACTTGTAAATTAACAAAATATACAAGTTTAACAGATATTTGATGATGTCAAAAACATTAAGTACAAATGCATGAGAAATAGACAAGATAACTACAACTTACAGTCCTTAAAGTTTTTACCAATTCAACTTCTGATAACAACTTCAATCTGTATAAATATCAGAATTTAAGCAGTTGTAGATCTTCGACTTGGCTTCATCATTTTCTGATCTCTCTGATGTCAGGAGTTGTTCTGAGATAATTCTTCAACAAACATTTCTCAGCATATCTGAGTTCATCAATCATTCTCCGTTTGACATCTTTAAGCTCTGCAGTATCTTCACCAGTTTGAAATATTGCAGCTCTGAGATCATTAATCTTTGCTTTTCTCAACTCCCGATCTAGTCTTATGACATAAGCTTTATTAGACTCTAGATTGAATTCAAGCCCCTTAATACCAAGATATGTTCTGATATGTGCAGTATTAGGCTTCATATCAACAATATCACCATTGTGATTTCTGTACTTTGGAACATATCTGCTGTCAGACTTAACAGAATAAAGTCTTTTCTGTCTCTGAATCTGTTCCTTTAAGTAGTTTGCAGCAGTCTCTGTTATTCTGTCATCCACTTGAAGTAAGAATAATACATGCTCCAATTCTTCAAAATACTTCAATGGAATGGCATTTTGTCTTATATGATAAACCCTACCATCTGTCATGAAATACAACATGATGTATTCTTTCAAGAAGGTATGGTAAACCATCTGTACAGATTCTAGTTGATTTAATCTCTCAGGAGTTGCTCCAATACCTGGTTCACTCAAGGAAGTTGGATCATCGGTAGTGTTGTGTACTCTTCTTTCATCAGCACTTCCCAATCCAGTTTTATCTCTAGCTTCCTTTCCAGTAACTACTCTTGCTTCAAAACCACTTGAAGTAGTCTTCAAAGATTGAGTCTGTTTTGCTTTAGTGAATCCTGGTAGGAGTGTTTTAGATTTATTTTCTGATATCAAGTTAACTTGAGCACTGTCAGAGGTTACTTGCTTCTTCTGAATATCAGAACTTACAATTTCTTGACTCTGAACAACTTGAGCCATGTCAGAGGTTGTTTTAAGAACTTTTCTTGAAGTCAGAGCAAGATTATCTTTTCCATCAGTAATTTCTTCTTCCTCAGGAGGTACATAAGGCTTGATAGGTTCACCAACCTTTTCTTTACCCTTGGATCTTGGATCTATCTGTGGTTGTGATCTAGCCAAAGTTTCTTCAGTATGTATCCTTTCTTTGATCACAATGCCTTTAGGTTTTGGAAGTAACTTTTTACCAGAAGCTTCAGATTTAGATGTGACTTTCTCTGATTTAAGTCTGGCTTCTTCTTCCTTTAAACTTTCCAAGTCCATCCCTGGATTTTCTTGAAGAAATAACTGTCTTGACATTTCCTCATCAAGATCTAGAAGTTCATCAGAACTTATCCTTTTACCAGCAGCAGAACTTATTCTTTTCCCAGTATCAGAACTTGTTCTGTGACTAGCTTGTCTTGATGTAAACCTTCTACCTTGACTATGACCACCACCCATTCCAGAGTTTCCTTGGTCATCTTTTCCATTATCCTTTCCTTGCAGTGACTTGTTGGTTTTGCATTTGGACTTAATTACCTTCTCCCCCTTTTTGGCATCAGCAGGTAATAAAAGAGAGATAAGTAGTTCCACTGAGGTCTGGATTTCAGTAAGTTGCGATTGTTGAGAAGCTTGATTTGTCAGAATTTGATCAATCTGAGCTTGTTGCTTCTCTTGAGTTTTCTCAATATAAGCAACCCTGTCAATGGTAGGTTGGAAGAACTTTTTCTTATCAAGTTTCCAAACTTGTTCCTGTTTAATAAAGTTCTCCTGAATCTTGTGTAGCTCTGCATGAGTGTTGGAATGAAGACCTTGTAGATGTTTAGTACTCAATGCAGTGACTCTAAGCTGGATTTTAAAATCATCAGAATGTAACATTTCATCAGCTTTAGTCAAGTGCTCAGCAAGATGTAAAGCATTTGGAACACATGAAACTGAGTTCCATTCCTTAGTCCACTCCTGACCTGCAGGAGTTTCACTCCAAGGTACTGGTGCATCCCTGATAACAAACTCCTTTAGCAGTTCAGACTTAGGAGGAGTATGTCCTGAAGGACCTGCTTCATCAGCATCTACAGTTGTAGCAGCTTCACCAGTATCTCCAACATTTGCAGCATCAGAACTTAAAGAATCAGTATCTTCTGATAAGACAACTGTATGAGTAGCAATGGAGGCTTCAACATCCTCTAATTGCTGATCTGATACTAAGTTCTGATCAACAGCCATATCCTGATGCTCACCTAAAATCTGATCATCATCTTGATGCAGAGAAGGTGTTAGTGATAACTCAGGAGTTTGAACAGCATCAGTAACAGGTGTTGTGGAAGGATTATTTGCTGTTGGAGCTTCTAAGAAAAGTATTTCAGGCACAACCAAGTTCTGAATATCAATTTCAGCACTTGTGCCTGGATCAACAAGAGATATAGAAGGTGAATTAGCCTTGTCAGATACAGGTTCCTGAGATGGAGTTGATGGAGAAGAAGTGACTGGAGCAAATTCCTTGTCTTGTGAGATCAGAGATTCCTGATCCCCTTCCTTAGCTGCTTCCTCCTCATCATCTGAAACTGGCCTCTGTGCCCTCTGTTTCTTGTACTTCCTTGTTGATTTGGATTCCTTGGGAGTTGCAGGAACCGTCATACGTCTAAGCCTCTTGAGAAGCCTAGAACCCCCAATTGCAGAATCCTTCTGAGAAGTTGCCTTCTCAGCTTCATCTATCATAGGTTCTGAAGAGGGAATCTGATCCTCAGAATCTGATTCATCTCTCAAAGTAATCCTCCTCTTCTTCTGAGATGTTTGAGGAACAGTCTTTGTTCTCTTTGGCTTAGAGGATGTAGGCTTCACAGTAGGTGCTGAAGAAGAAGGTTGAGCAGTCTGTGAAGTGGAGAGATAGGATTTGAGATAAGTTCTGAGGGTAGGTTGAGTAGAATGAGAGGTAGGGACTGAGGTTGATGGATTTTGGTTATGGTGAGTTGGTTGAACATTTGAGTAAACAGATTTGTAAGTAGCAGGATCAGCATTTACCAGAATCTGTTTCACAGACTGAGGAATCTGTAATTGTCTCACCATTGATTTCTTTGTGTCAGCATTTATCAGGTCATTAAAGTACCTTTTTGCAACCTTAAAAGGTGGGGTTTGAGTGCTGACTAACTGGGGTTCAGCAGTACAATACGTATAAATAAGTTGACAGAATCTAGCAAAATAAACAACATCTCGATCCTCTGTCATCCTATCCCCAATAAAACCAATTATTCCAGTTGCAAAATCAAAATGAGTTTGATGGATAATAGCATACCCGATGTGCTGACTCAGAATTGGGATGGCATCAAAATTTGAACACTTGTTGCCAAAAGCCTTGGTGATGCAATCGAAGAAGAAACTCCATTCTCTTCTGATATTAGCCCGTTTCAACTGTCCAAGTTTCGTCAGACTCTTTTCATATCCCAAATCAGTCATTAACCCCCGAAGGTCTGATTCCTCTGGTATAGAGAAGGTACAATCTTCTGGAAGATGTAATGCTCTTCGTACTGTACCAGGAGTGACTACATAGGAAGAATCACCCACTTGGAAGATAATACTAGGAGTTCCTCGTTTACCACCATCATCATAAACTCCAGTCCTCCAGAACCGCAGAACTTGTTGACTTGAAAATAATTCAGGCTGAGTTAAGGCGTACCCAACCTCACTATGTGCAAGAAGATCTTGCACAAAATGCAATTCAGATGGAGCTTCAGCATGATCAAGAATTGCAGCATAGTTGTTTGGAACAAACTTTGCTCCATCAATGATTAAATCCTTTGGTGCCATGTGAAAAAATATTGAAATTCAAGTATGCCTGTTAGGTGTGTGAGATACTGTCTGTATGAAAAACCAACGTGAGAAAGAATGAGAAAGAGAGTAAAAGTAAGAAGAGAGATAAAGTATAAAGAAAGTAAAAGATTAAAGAAATCTTCTCTCTGTTGTTCTTATACTCTAAAAAAGAATGTTACCGTTGGACACCTGTCAGACATGCAGTAATAACGGGTAGTTACTGGGCTCGAGAAAACAGGAATGATTACTTATCCAGTTGCCTTGATTCAAGGAAAAACCATTTCAGTTATCAAGAGACACAGGTTTAATTCAAAATTGAAACCGTTAGCACTGATTGAATTGTTTTTCACTGCAACATTAATATTCTGAAAATGAATCATGTTAAAAATGACCGAGATAATTTCGATGAATAAGTGCTGACAAAGAATCAGAACTTAAATAAAGACAAAATTTAAATGGTCATCAGAATATCAAGCAGGATTTAACAACACAGATAAAATAACTCAGAGACAAAATCTTGAAGTAAAAACAGTTTTCATTAATATATCAAGTCAATACATATATGAAATAGAAATTACATCAATACAAGATTTTCCCTAAGCTTCTAATCCTAACGTCAACAGCTTTAGTCCTAGCTAAGAAGCCTGACAAAGCTGAGGATGAGGAAGAACAGGAAGAAGACGAGATTAAGTCATCCTCCTCTTCCTATCTTCGACAAACAAGATAGCGAGTCGAATGATTCGCTCTTGCTGACGGATACGACGAAGGTGAAGGTCTCTTCGAACGGCCACCCGATCACGTTTGATAACCTCTGGAAATTGAATCCAGAGATTGTGAGGGATGTTGGTGATAGGGTAGGGAGTTGAAATTCCATTCAAAAAGACATGCATAGTCTCATCACCGTAATTGTAGAACCAGCCAAATTTAGCCATTTGTGATAGTAAATGAAAAACAAGACTGAATTTGTGATACAAGTGTGATGAGAAGACTAATGTGAAGTGGTTGCATATATAGGCAAGAGAATGCCAAGAGACACAAAGATATTGAATGCAGACAGGTAGAATTAATTCTACCTCGTCTCCCTAGACCTTGAAAAAGAATAACAGTCATTGTAAAAGGAATGTGCACATGTAACAAGAGTGAACTGTTCAAGGACGAGTGCCATTATGTTTTAACCATAGACTATTAATCTTCTACTTCAACATTTCGAAATTAATCTGAGACTGTTACCAAATTTTACTCACAGATAAGTCAAGTAAAGGGTTAGACTGAAAAATCAGAACTTAGACCTATACCAGAACTTAACAGTCATCAGAACATAATGTCTTAACTCGAACAAGGAATATCTATCTTAGTAAATACTCATACAAGTTCTTAGTTATGAACGTCAGAACTTAATCATCAGAATGTGTAACTAGAACTTGTCCTCAGAATTTGTGCAAAAGTGACACAATGACTGTTGATCTAAAATAACATAGACCACCACAGAAATTTCATCATTCATATGGAGTGATGTGTGTGTGCATTAAGCTAAATAACAGACAAAGAGTAAAGTCTGATCTACTTCAGTACATCTTAGAAATAAGTCATAATTAAAATTTTGCTAAAGAGCTGCCATTATCCTGAAACCTACTGATAAATGAGTTCATGCATGAGTTCACCTCTACTATTTTTGTGCTAATTTTATGCATCTTTTGAAATTCTATTTTACAGAGGCTTCTCAGTGTAAGTGAGTCACGACTGTTTATCAGAATTTATGCTATTATCAGAGTATTTCTCCAGTAATCATAGAGTGTGAAAAGTCACCAAGAAAATATTTTGCTTTTCTAATGCATATTTACTTAATACCAGCAATGCACTTGGGTCGTCCCTTTCACATTTTTACTCTAGATCTCAAAGGAGTACCTGATATTATTCTTTGATTATTGTTCTTCTTCTTTTGATAAGTGAGGTTTATCAGCACTTAGTACATTCAGCAGTTTTACTAGAATCAGAACTTAAACAGATGAGTAGCATTATTCTAATTTGTGACTTAGTAATAAGATATACAAAGTAAACTTAACTAAGCTCAGTTATCAGAATTTGCTTGTGTCATAAGATTTCCACAGAAATAATTACTTCTTTCATGGGATCATTTGTTTATTGAAGACTAGTAGGTCAGTATCTAGCACAGTTATCCTCATAGGATTGAATAGTTACTGAAACAGACATATCACTTATCAGAGTTTAGAAACATATATCAGACAACAGTCAGTACTTAAAGACATTTATCAATTAATGCACAGAATATACAAAGAGATTAATTCTGTAAATACTGATCATAAAGTCTGATAACATAGAACAAGTTTAAGCAGATTTAGAGAAAGAACCTGAAATCATTCCAAGTTCATTTACCAATTTTGAAAAGGTAGCTTCACACAGTGGTTTTGTGAAGATATCTGCTACTTGTTGATCTGTGGGAACAAAATGCAATTCCACTGTACCTTCATCCACATGTTCCCTGATGAAATGGTACCTGATGCTGATGTGCTTTGTCATAGAGTGTTGAACTGGATTACCTGTCATAGCAATAGCACTTTGATTATCACAGTAAATAGGGATTTTGAAATACGTTAACCCATAATCTAGTAACTGATTCTTCATCCAGAGAATCTGTGCACAGCAGCTTCCTGCAGCAATATACTCTGCTTCTGCAGTTGATGTGGAAATTGACTTTTGTTTCTTGCTATACCAAGAAACCAACCTGCCTCCAAGAAATTGGCAGCTACCACTTGTGCTTTTCCTGTCAATTTTGCAACCTGCAAAATCTGCATCTGAGTAACCTATTAATTTAAAATCTGATTCTCTAGGATACCATAATCCTAGATCAGCTGTTCCTTTAAGATACTTAAAGATTCTTTTTACAGCTGTTAAGTGAGGTTCTCTTGGATCTGCTTGAAATCTTGCACAAAGACAGGTAGCAAACATGATATCTGGTCTACTAGCAGTTAGATAGAGAAGTGAGCCAATCATACCTCTGTAATCAGTAATATCTACTGAATTACCAGTATCCTTATCCAGTTTTGTTGCAGTGGCCATGGGAGTGGATGCACTTGAACAGTCTTGCATTCCAAATTTTTTCAGCAAGTTTCTGGTGTACTTAGATTGACAAATAAAAGTTCCTTCTTCACTCTGCTTGACTTGAAGGCCCAGAAAATAACTAAGTTCTCCCATCATACTCATCTGATATCTTGACTGCATTAGGTTGGCAAACTTTTTGCAAAGTTTGTCATTTGGAGACCCAAAAATAATATCATCAACATAAATCTGGATCAAAAGTAAGTCCTTGCCATGGTTGAGATAGAACAATGTTTTGTCAATAGTTCCTCTGTTGAATCCACTTTCTAGAAGAAACTGAGCTAAAGTCTCATACCATGCTCTAGGAGCTTGCTTAAGTCCATAAAGTGCTTTATCAAGCCTGTAGACATAATCTGGATGTTTGGAATCTACAAAGCCTGGAGGTTGTTCAACATATACTTCCTCTTCCAATTCTCCATTGAGAAAAGCACTTTTCACATCCATTTGAAAGACAGTAAACTTTTTGTGAGCAGCATAAGCCATGAATATCCTTATGGCTTCTAACCTAGCAACTGGAGCAAATGTTTCATCATAGTCAATTCCCTCCTGTTGAGAATATCCTTTTGCAACCAGCCTTGCCTTGTTCCTTACAATTATGCCATCACTGTCAGTTTTGTTTCTGAATACCCACTTTGTACCAACAACCGATCTATTCTTGGGTCTTGGCACTAAGGTCCAGACTTTGTTTCTTTCAAATTCATTCAACTCTTCCTGCATTGCTTGCACCCAATCAGCATCTTGAAGAGCTCTTCCACTTTCTTTGGCTCAGACTGAGAGAGAAAAGAATTGTAAAGACATTCATTCGAAGTACCTGTTCTAGTTCTGACACCTGCCTCAGGATTTCCAATTATTAAATCAGGTGTATGTGATTTTGTCCACTTCCTTGCAGATGTAAGATTTTCTCTAGAACTGGATGCTCCCCCATGATTCATGCTGTCTTCGGTTTCATTTTCTGATGCTCCCCCTGAAACTATGCTCTCTGAGTTGGATCCTTCAGTATTTAGATTTTCAGCACTGTCAGTACTTGGCTTATCAGAACTTGACGAATCAGAATTTGAAGAGCCAGATGTATGTTCTGATGCTTCTTGAGATGTGATAATATCTTGAGTATGCTCCCCCTGCATTGGTGCATCTTCCTTTGACGTAGTCACCACAGTTTCAATAACATCAGAGTTTAATCCATCAGAATTTACAGTATCAGGACTTAGACTGTCAGGACTTGAGGTATCAGAATATGAATCTTCATTTTCAAATCTCAGCTTATCATGATCAATGCAATCTTCAAGTCCAGTGATATTCTTGTCATCAAAAGAGACATTGATAGATTCCATGACCACTTTTGTTCTCAAATTATAGACTCTGAAGGCTTTTGTAGAAAGTGGATATCCTACAAAGATTCCCTCATCAGCTTTTAGATCAAACTTGGATAGCTGTTCAGGATGAGTCTTGAGAACAAAACACTTACATCCAAATACATGAAAGTATTTGAGATTTGGCTTTTTGTTCTTCACCATCTCATATGGTGTTTTTCCATGCTTGTTAATGAGTGTTGCATTTTGAGTAAAACAAGCAGTCTGCACAGCTTCAGCCCAGAAATAGGTTGGAAGCTTTGCTTCTTCAAGCATTGTTCGTGCAGCTTCAATTAGAGTTCTATTCTTCCTTTCAACAACTCCATTTTGCTGTGGAGTTCCAGGAGCAGAAAATTCCTGCTTTATTCCATGATTTTTGCAGAACTCTTCCATTATCAAATTCTTGAATTCAGTGCCATTATCACTCCTCAAAATTTTCACAGAATCTTTGATCAATTTATCCAGATGTTTGACATGATCAATCAGGATAGATGCAGTTTCACTTTTTGTGTGCAAGAAATACACCCATGTGTATCTGGTGAACTCATCTACTATGACCAACGCATATTTCTTCTTTGCAATAGACATGACATTCACTGGACCAAATAGATCAACATGAAGTAGATAATAAGGCTCAAGAATTGATGATTCAGTCTTGCTCTTGAACGAAGATTTTCTTTGTTTAGCCTTCTGACATGAGTCACAAAGACCATCAGGAACAAACACTGATTTTGGCAGTCCTCTCACAAGATCTTTCTTGATCAGTTCATTTATCTTGTTGAAGTTTAAATGAGAGAGTTTCTTGTGCCAATTCCAGCTTTCTTCAGTTGAGGCTCTACTCACTAAACAGATTGCAGAACCATCAGAACTTGTTGAAAGCTTAGCTTCATAAATGTTACCACGCCTGAATCCCTTCAGAGCAATTTTTCCTTTAGATTTACTAACTATTTCACAATGTTCTGCAAAGAAATCAACATGATAACCTCTGTCACAGATTTGACTTATACTCAGTAAGTTGTGTTTAAGTCCTGAGACCAGAGCTACATCTTTAATAATGACATTCCCAAGATTGATATTGCCATATCCCAAAGTTTTTCCAATGTTGCCATCTCCATAAGAAACACTTGGGCCAGCTTTCTCCACAAAGTCTGATAGCAGGGCCTTATTTCCAGTCATATGTCCTGAACATCCACTGTCCAGAACTAAAATATTTTTCCTGTTGCCCTGCAATCAAAAAGACCACTAATTATTAGTTTTAAGGACCCAGACTTGCTTGGATCCTTTGGCCTTTTTAGGTTTGTTAACATTTGCAGCGGATTTAACATCAGATTTTATGTTAACAGTTTTCTTATCAGAACTTATACTAGAAGGAACAACAGAAACTTTCTTTAAAGAAGGTTTTATTTGATAATAATCATAGTACAAACTATGATATTCCTTACAAGTATAAATGGAATGCCATAAACTACCACAATGAAAACAAGGATTTTGTGGTTTGTATCTAACAGACTGACTCTTAACTCCTGACTTTGTAGATAAGGAGTTAATATTCTTATTCTTCCTGCAAAAAGAAGCCAGATGGTTAGAACTTCCACAGTTATGACATGCTTTCCTAGGAGCATCAGGAACAGATTTATAGTTATTGCTTTTATTCACACCTTCCTTTCCATTCCTGTTTTTCCTAGGTGATTTTACCTTGTTTGCATTCTTAACATCTTTCAGCTTATGCTTAAGCTGCTTCTTTGTCATTAAGCCTATGTTAACTTCAGCTGTCTTTTCCTGTTTTAGTTTGTCAGAAGCTAATTCCTTTTTAACTTCTGATTTCTCATTTTCGGATTTTTCAGTTACAAACTTAACAGGTTTTAACTTCGGCTTTTGCTTATCAACAGGCTTAATTTCTACAGTTCCTTTTTTATTTTCTTCATAGCCTAAGCCCTCTTTCCAGTTTCCACTGCTTAGCAAATTTTGAGTTGTTTTGCCAGAGTTAGTCCAAGTTCTGATAATCTCTCTCTCCTTTTCTAACTCAGTTTTTAGAGATTCATTCATTTTTAGCACTTCATCCCTAACATAAAAAGCATCATCTCTATCCTGCTGAGTTTGATGAAACATGACTAACTCTTTTTCTAAGAAATCATTTCTTTTCCTAAAAGCAAGATTTTCAGAAGTTAATCTTTCACATGTTAAAGTTTGATCTCTATAACTAACAAACATGGTTTTAAGATATCTTCTCAACTCATTAATATCATCAGTATGAAAAGCATAAGTAGTCTGAGGTACCTTTGTTTCAGCAGCTTCAGAACTGCTCTCAGAACTTAATTTATCAGCATTTGCCATCAATGCATAGTTCTCCTCACTTTCAGAGTCTGAGGTGTCTGTCCAGCTTTTCTGCTTTGTGACAAGAGCTTTGCCTTTGTCATTCTTGGTCTTCTTGCAATCAGGAGATATGTGGCCTTTCTCACCACAATTATAACATTTAACATTAGCGTAATCTCCTCTGTCAGACTTTCCTCCTCTTCCTTCAGATCTTCTGAAATTCTTCTTATCAGAACTTATGCCTTTCCTGGAAAACTTCTTTCCCTTCCTGAACTTCCTGTATGCAATCTTTGTGATTCCTTTCACCATAAGAGCACACAGCTTCATCATCTCCTCATCAGCATCAGTTTCAGGCAAGCTTTCAGAATCTGAGTCATCATCACTCTCAGAACTTGATGACTCAGTATCAGATTTTATGATAAGAGCTTTACCCTTATCTTTCTTTGAGGAAGGTGGTTTGGGGGATTCCTCTTCAACCTTGAGAGCAACTGTCCTTGACTTTCCTCATTTCCTCTTGCTTCTTTGTTCCATCTCAAGTTCATGAGTCTTGAGCATTCCATAGATTTCATCAAGAGTTGTTTCATCAAGATTGTAGTTGTCTCTTATTGTTGTTGCCTTCAAATCCCAACATTCAGGAAGAGCTAACAGGAATTTGAGGTTTGTATCTTCAAGATCATACTCCTTATTTACTAATGACAAGTCATTCAAGAGTTTGACAAATCTATCATATACATCAGTCAATGACTCATTAGTCCTAGAGTCAAAGTGTTCATACTCTTGAGTGAGTATTGTCTTCCTGTTCTTCTTAACTGTTTCAGTTCCTTGACACCTTGTCTCCAGTGCATCCCATATCTCCTTAGCAGTCTTGCAGTTGATTACCCTGTTTGACATTACATTATCAATGGCACTATGCAATAAGTGACGTACCTTTGCATCCTTAGCAATAGATGCTATATCTTCAGCAGTGTAATCATTCTTTTCCTTTGGTACGGTCATTGCTGCTTCACCTGCAACTACAACAGCGAGCTTGGTAGGTTTGTGAGGCCCTTCCTTGATTCTATCAAGGTATTCTGGATCTGTTGCTTCCAGAAACATGGTCATCCTTACCTTCCATATGGGATATTCAGATGGTCTCAATATGGGAACTCTGATAGTCTCATATCGACTCTGAGTTGATGTCTTTGATGATTCCTCAGTTTTGGTAGGCTTAGTTGGAGTTTCTGTGTCAGACATGATTGTGTTTGGATCTTTAACTGTATGTGTGTTAACAGATAGCTCTGATACCACTTGTTAGGTCACACTTTCACTGTAGAGGGGGTGAATACAGTGTTTATTACAATCAAATCAAACTTCAAGAACTTATGTAACAGAAAACAAACTTTATTTAAACAATAAACTCTGTTACAATCTGGAACTGTTATCTCTCAGTGATGAACAAAATATCACGAGAGCTGCTAGGGTTATAATAAATAATATTCTCGATAATGATAACACTTATAGTGTAAACCCTATGTCTGTGTTTATATACTACACAGTTACAAGATAATCGCTAATTGATATGGAATATAATTCTGCTTCCTAAAATATATCAATCAGATATCTTCTATTCCAAGTATTCCATTCTTCACAGAATTCCTTCTTCATGCATATCTCTTCTTATGTTTATCTTGATCTTCTTAACTTTAATCAGCTACTGTCCTTATCTGATTGTCCTTCAGCACTTAAGTTCTGATATCTATCTCCTGATAACATAAGTACTGATATCCCTTAAGTTCTGACTTCCAGTATAAGTACTGATCAGTTAAGTACTGATTTGTTCTGTTCAAATAAGATCTGAAATCTAAACATAAAACATATTAGCCATGACATTATCAAATATATCTAACACCATTCATTGTTGAATTCTCAAATATAAACCACACATATGTTGTTAGGTCACACACACACTGTAGAGGGGGTGAATACAGTGTATAGTACACTCAAATCGAACTTTAAGAACTTAAATAACAGAAAACAAACTTTATTGAAACAATAAACTCTGTTACAGTATGGAACTGTTACCTCTCAGTGATGAACAAATATCACGAGAGCTGCAAGAGTTACAATGAATAATCTTTTCTAATAATGATAACACTTATAGTGTAAACCCTATGTCTGTGTTTATATACTACACATTTACAAGATAATCGCTAATTGATATGGAATATAATTCTGCTTCCTAAAATATATCAATCAGATATCTTTTCTTCCAAGTATTCCATTCTTCACAGAATTCCTTCTTCATGCATATCTCTTCTTATGTTTATCTCGATCTTCTTTCCTTTAATCAGCTACTGTCCTTATCTGATTGTCCTTCAACACTTAAGCTCTGATATCTATCTTCTGATGATTATCTCTTGATAATATAAGTACTGATATCCTTAAGTCCTGACTTCCAGTATAAGTACTGATCAACAGTTAAGTACTGATTTATCCTGTTCACGTAAGATTCTGAAAGCTAAACATAAAACATATTAGTCATGACATTATCAAATATATCTAACAATCTCCCCCAACTTGTAAATTAACAAAATATACAAGTTTAATAGATATTTGATGATGTCAAAAACATTAAGTACAAATGCATGAGAAATAGAATAGATAACTACAACTTACAGTCCTTAAAGTTTTTACCAATTTCAACTTCTGATAACAACTTCAATCTGTATAAATATCAGAATTTAAGCAGTTGTAGATCTTCGACTTGGCTTCTTCATTTTCTGATCTCTCTGATGTCAGGAGTTGTTCTGAGATAGTTCTTCAACAAACATTTCTCAGCATATCTTAGTTCATCAATCATTCTCCTTTTAACATCTTTAAGCTCTGCAGTATCTTCACCAGTTTAAAAGATTGCAGCTCTGAGATCATTAATCTTTGCTTTTCTCAACTCCTGATCTAGTCTTATGACATAAGCTTTGTCAGACTCAAGATTGAATTCAAGTCCCTTAATACCAAGATACATTCTGATCTGTGCAGTATTAGGCTTCATATCAATAATATCACCATTGTGATCTCTGTACTTTGGAACATATATGCTGTCAGACTTAACAGAATAAAGCCTTTTCTGTCTCTGAATCTGTTCTTTTAAGTAGTTTGCAGCAGTCTCTGTTATTCTGTTATCTACTTGAAGTAAGAAAAGTACATGCTCCAATTCTTCAAAATACTTCAAAGGAATGGCATTTTGTCTTATATGATAAACCCTACCATCTGTCATGAAATACAACATGATGTATTCTTTCAAGTAGGTATGGTAAACCATCTGTACAGATTCCAGTTGATTCAATCTCTCAGGAGTTGCTCCAATACCTGGTTCACTCAAGGAAGTTGGATCATTGGTAGTGTTGTGTACTCTTCTTTCATCAGCACTTCCCAATCCAGTTTTATCTCTAGCTTCCTTTCCAGTAACTACTCTTGCTTCAAAACCACTTGCAGTAGTCTTCAAAGATTGAGTCTGTTTTGCTTTAGTGAATCCTGGTAGGAGTGTCTTTGATCTATTTTCTGATATCAAGTTAACTTGAGCTCTGTCAGAGGTTACTTGCTTCTTCTGAATATCAGAACTTACAATTTCTTGACTCTGAACAACTTGAGCCATGTCAGAGGTTGTTTTAAGAACTTTTCTTGAAGTCAGAGCAAGATCATCTTTTTCATCAGCAATTTCTTCTTCCTCAGGAGGTACATAACCCTTGATAGGTTCACCAACCTTTTCTTTACCCTTGGATCTTGGATCTATCTGTGGTTGTGATCTAGCCAATGTTGCTTCAGTATGTGTCCTTTCTTTGATCACAATGCCTTTAAGTTTTGGAAGTGACTTTTTACCAGAAGCTTCAGATTTAGATGTGACTTTCTCTGATTTAAGTCTGGCTTCTTCTTCCTTTAAACTTTCCAAGTCCATTCCTGGATTTTCTTGAAGAAATAACTGTCTTGACATTTCCTCATCAAGATCTAGAAGTTCATCAGAACTTATCCTTTTACCAGCAGCAGAACTTATTCTTTTCCCAGTATCAGAACTTGTTCTGTGACTAGCTTGTCTTGATGTAAACCTTCTACCTTGACTATGACCGCTACCCATTCTAGAGTTTCCTTGGTCATCTTTTCCATCATCCATTCCTTGCAGTGTCTTGTTGGTTTTGCATTTGGACTTAATTACCTTCTCCCCCTTTTTGGCATCAGCAGGTAGTAAAAGAGAGATAAGTAGTTCCACTGAGGTCTGGATTTCAGTAAGTTGCGATTGCTGAGAAGCTTGATTTCTCAGAATTTGATCAATCTGAGCTTGTTGTTTCTCTTGAGTTTTCTCAATATAAGCAATCCTGTCAATGGTAGGTTGAAAGAACTTTTTCTTATCAATTTTCCAAACTTGTTCATGTTTGATAAAGTTCTCCTGAATCTTGTGTAGCTTTGCATGAGTAGTTGAATGAAGACCTTGTAGATGTTTAGTACTCAATGCAGTGACTCTAAGCTGGGTTTTAAAATCATCAGAATTTAACATTTCATCAGCTTTAGTCAAGTGCTCAGCAAGATGTAAAGCATTTGGAACACATGAAACTGAGTTCCATTCCTTAGTCCACTCCTGACCTGCAGGAGTTTCACTCCAAGGCACTGGTGCATCCCTGATAACAAACTCCTTTACCAGTTCAGACTTAGGAAGAGTCGGTGGAGAAGTATGTCCTGAAGGACCTGCTTCATCAGCATCTACAGTTGGAGCAGCTTCACCAGTATCTCCAATATTTGCAGCATCAGAACTTAAAGAATCAGTATCTTCTGATAAGACAACAGTGTGAGTAGCAATGGAGGCTTCAGCATCCTCTAATTGCTGATCTGATACTAAGTTCTAATCAACAGCCATATCCTGATGCTCACCTAAAATCTGATCATCAGCATCTTGATGCAGAGAAGGTGTTGTTGATAACTCTGGAGTTTGAACAGCATCAGTAACAGGTGTTGTGGAAGGATTAGTTGGAGCTTCTAAGAAAAGTATTTCAGGCACAACCAAGTTCTGAATATCAATTTCAGCACTTGTGCCTGGATCAACAAGAGACACAGATGGTGAGTTAGCCTTGTCAGATACAGCTTCCTGAGATGGAGTTGATGGAGAAGAAGTGACTGGAGCAAATTCCTTGTCTTGTGAGATCAGAGATTCCTGATCCCCTTCCTTAGCTGCTTCCTCCTCATCATCTAAAACTGGCCTTTGTGCCCTCTGTTTCTTGTACTTCCTTGTTGATTTGGATTCCTTGGGAGTTTCAGGAACTATCATTCGTCTAAGCCTCTTGAGAAGCCTAGAACCCCCAATTTCAGAATCCTTCTGAGAAGTTGCTTTCTCAGCTTCATTTACCACAGGTTCTGAAGAAGGAATCTGGTCCTCAGAATCTAATTCATCTCTCAAAGTAATCATCCTCCTCTTTTGAGGTGGTTGAAGAACAGTCTTTGTTCTCTTTGGCTTAGAGGATGTAGGCTTCACAGTAGGTGCTGAAGAAGAAGGTTGAGCAGTCTGTGAAGTGGAGAGATAGGATTTGAGATAAGTTCTGAGGGTAGGCTGAGATATACCCTGAGTGGTAGGGACTGAAAATGATGAATTTTGGTTATGGTGAGTTGGTTGAACATTGGAGTAAACAGATTTGTAAGTAGCAGGATCAGCATTTACCAGAATCTGTTTCACAGACTGAGGAATCTGTAATGGTCTCACCATTGATTTCTTTGTGTCAGCATTTATCAGGTCGTTAAAGTACCTTTTTGCAACCTTAAAAGGTGGGGTTTGAGTGCTGACTAACTGGGGTTCATCAGTACAATACGTATAAATAAGTTGACAGAATCGAGCAAAGTAAACAACAGTTCTATCCTCTGTCATCCTATCCCCAATAAAACCAATTAAAGCAGGTGCAAAATCAAAGTGAGTTTGATTGATAAGTGAATACCCGATGTGCTGACTCATGATTGGGATAACATTAAAGTTTGAACACTTGTTGCCAAAAGCCTTGGTGATGCAATCGAAGAAGAAACTCCATTCTCTTCTGATATGAGCCCGTTTCAATTGTCCTAGTTTTATCAGACTCTTTTCATATCCCAAATCAGTCATTAACTCCCGAAGTTCTGATTCTTCTGGTATAGAGAAAGTACAATCTTCTGGAAGATGTAATGCTCTTCGTACTGTACCAGGAGTGACTACATAGGATGAATCACCCACTTGGAAGATAATACTGGGAGTTCCTCGTTTACCACCATCATCAAAAACTCCAGTCCGCCAGAACCTCAGAACTTGTTGACTTGAAAATAATTCAGGCTGAGTTAAGGCGTACCCAACCTCACTATGTGCAAGAAGATCTTGCACAAAGTGCAATTCAGATGGAGCTTCAGCATGATCAAGAATTGCAGTATAGTTGTTTGGAACAAACTTTGCTCCATCAATGATTAAATGCTTTGGTGCCATGTGAAAAAAAATATTGAGATTCAAGTATGCCTGTTGGGTGTTTGAGATAATGTTTGTATGAAAAACCAACGTGAGAAAGAAGGAGAAAGAGAGTAAAAGTAAGGAGAGAGATAAAGTATAAAGAAAATAAAAGATTAAAGAAATCTTCTCTCTGTTGTACTTATACTCTGAACAAAAAATGTTACCGTTGGACACCTGTCAGACATGCAGTAATAACGGTCAGTTACTGGGCTCGAGAAAACAGGAATCATTACTTACCCAGTTGCCTAGTTTCAAGGAAAAACCGTTCCATTAATCAAGAAAAACAGTTTTAATTCAAAATTTAAACCATTAGTACTGATTGAATTATTTTTCACTGCATCATTGATATTCTGAAAATACATCACATGAAAATGACCAAGATAAATTAGATGAGTAAGTGCTGAAAATGAATCAGAACTTAATATAAAACAAAATATATATGGTCATCAGAACATCAATCAGGATTTATCAACACAAGATGAAATAACTCAGAGACAAAATCTTGAAGTAAAAACAACTTTCATTAATATATCAAGACAATACATTTATGAAATGGAAATTACATCAATACTTATACAAGATTTTCCCTAAGCTCCGAACCTAACATCAATAGCTTTAGTCCTAGCTAAGAAGCCTGAAAAAGCTGAGGATGAAGAAGAGCAGGAAGAAGACAAGATTAAGTCATCTTTCTCTTCCTATCTTCGACAAACAAGATGGCGAGTCGTATGATTCGCTCTTGCTAACGGATAGCTTCCCGCCTTTCTTCCTCCAATCACTCCAGATGGCGATGGTAATCCATATAGAAGAATAGAAGGTGAGTCAGCACCTCCTGTGGGACAGAGTCCCAGATCTCCTCAGGAATGGCTGTTACATGCCACTTCTGCTGCCACTCGGCACAACTTAGCTCCATAGTGAAGGTTTGGTAGTTCAAAAACATGTTGTATCGGACCATTGTGTTTTTTACAGAAAAGGAGGATAAGTGTGTGAGAAGAATGTGATGGAAAGACTGATGTGAAGTGGTTGCTTATATAGGCAAGAGAATGCCAAGAGACGCAAAGATATTTAATGCTGACAGGTAGAATTAATTCTACCTCGTCTCCCTAGACTTTGAAAAAGAATAACAGTCATTGGAAAGAGGAATCATGGTCTAGACCACACAAGACACAAGAAACAGTGGACTGTTCAAGTACGAATACCATTAATCCTAATCATAGTGACTATTAATCTTCCACTTCAACATATTCTAGTTCGAACTGAGACTGTTATCAAATTTTATTCACAGATAAGCCAAGTAAAGGATTAGACTGAGAAATCAGAACTTAGACCTATACCAGAACTTAACAGTCATCAGAACATAATTTCTTAACTCGAAAAAGGAATGCCCATCTTAGTAAATCCTCATACAAGTTCTGAGTTATGGACGTCAGAACTTAATCATCAGAACGTGTAACTTAGAACTTGTCCTCAGAATTTGTGCAATAATGACACAATGACTGTTTATCTAAAATAACATAGACCACTACAGAAATTTTCATCATTCAGATGGAGTGATTAGTGTGTGCATTAAGCTAAAAACAGACAAAGAGTAAAGTCTGATTCACTTCAGTACATCTTAGAAATAAGGCATAACTAAAATTTTGCTAAAGATCTGTCATTGTCCTGAAACCTACTGATGAATGAGTTCATGCTTGAGTCCATCTCAACTGTTTTGTGCTAATTTTATGCATCTTTTGCAATTCTATTTTACAGTGGCTTCTCAGTGTAAGTGAGTCACGAATGTTTATAAGAATTTATGCTATTTTCAGAGTATTTCTCCAGTAATCATAGAGTGTGAAAAGTCACCAAGAAAATATTTTGCTTTTCTAATGCATATTTACTTAATACCAGCAATGCACTTGGGTCGTCCCTTCCACATTTTTACTATAGATCTCAAAGGAGTACCTGATTTTATTCTTTGATCTTTTTGCTTTTTCTTTTGATAAGAGAGGTTTATCAGCACTTAGTACATTCAGCAGTTTTACTAGTATCAAAACTGTTATGGATAAAAAACTAAGGTTATTACTTGCTGTATTTAATACTAAGATTCGGGAGCTCAAGGCCTTTAATGGATGCTCTCGTGTTTCATGACTCAATCTGCCTTTACGAGATGCCTACGTATCTCTGTGAATTAGAGAATCAAGCCAAAAAACGTAGTTCTGATTGGTAGGGGTGAGACCCCTTATATAGATGTTGGGAGTCCTTGAATTGGACTTGGTATAGGAGACTTGGTGGGCAAGTCTCATAATTAGAATGGACTTTGGAGTCCTAGATAGTAGGAAACTGATTCCTTATCCTTTTAGGTCCCCTTGAGGCTAATCTCCAAGGATTTATATCCTTATAGGGACTCTTTTCAACATCTGATTTGTCCCTTATTAATTAATTATGAAATTAATTAATAATCAGGGCTTTTGGGCCTTTTTTACTCCATCAGGCCTGATCTGGTCCATCAGGCTTAACCTTTCTGGTCTGAGTATCATATATCTTTTTATTGGGCCTAGCAGCCCACAGCTTGTACAATTAATGCAGTATTTAATTATACAAGCATAATTTATTTATCCCTATCATTTGCCCCCCAACTTTTGGGAAACATTGATTAGGTTTCGCAGAAGTTAAGTCTATTCGTTCCCTTACAGGGTTTCGTTTTTCCGTAAAGTGTGGAGCGACCTACACATTTACAATGAATTTTTCCTTTTATTCAGGAATTATCTTAATTTCCAGGAATTTTTCCCTTATTTCCGGGATTTTTTCCTTATTTTCTGGATTTTTCCCTAATTTTCTGGGATTTTCCCTAATTTTCTGGGATTTGTCCCTAATTTTCTGGGATTTTTCCCTAATTTTTTGGGATTTTCCATAATTTTCTGGGATTTTTCCCTAATTTTCTGGGATTTTTCCCTAATTTTCTGGGATTTTCCCTAATTTTCTGGGATTTTTCCTTAATTTTCTGGGATTTTCCCTATTTTTCAGATTTCCAGCCCTTTTTCGACCAGGATCCTAGTCGAAATTTCGACCTGGATCCTAGTCGAAAATAGGGGTTAGCCTTGCCATCCTGGTCGAAAGAATTCGACTAGGATCCACGACCTGGAACTCGACCAGGATCCTAGTCGAAATTTCGACCTGGATCTAGGACCTGGAATTCGACCTGGATTCTGGTCGAAGGATTTCGACTAGGATTCACGACCTGGAATTCGACCTGGATTCTGGTCTATTTTACCCGTTATTTTCGGGTGTCTGCTCGAAAGATTTCGGGCAGGATTCACGACCTGGAATTCGACCTGGATTCTGGTCTTTTTTACCCGTTATTTTCGGGTGTCTACTCGAAAGATTTCGGGCAGGATTCACGACCTGGATTTCGACCTGGTTCCTGGTCTTCCACTAGCCTTCTTTATTTAGCTTTAATTTAGGGTATTGTATTTTCCAAATCCTAATTGGATTTGGGCCTGGCCTTTTTTGTTGGGCCTTATTAAATTTTAATGAGCCTCTATTATTGGGCTTTTCCAAATCTTATTGGGCCTCTTTTATTGGGCCTTTTCAAAATCTTATTGGGCCTCTTTTATTGATCTGGGCTTAATACAGCCTGTTTAGAATGCTCTAGAATTCCTAGGAATATTCTGGAATATTCTTTTTTCTGGGCTTTTTCCTATGGGCTTTTGTCCTCAATGGGCTTTTCGTCCCTTCAACTTCCTTTTCCTCTTATATAAAGGAATGAGGAAAGGCTATTACTCCTCACTTTCTCATTTCTTAGTTTTCTTCTTCATCTTCCTGCTAAGATTCTCAAAGGAATAACAGCAAGTCGGAGCTCAAAGCCTTTTTCAGGAGCGCTTCTTCAGGTAAGATTCCTCCCTTTGCTTTTCGTGTCTATTTTTCCATTGTGTGCCACTTTAAGATAGCCTATTTACGTGCCCCTTACTTTTTTTCAGATGGCTGACAAAAGAATGACCCGTTTGGCCAAGATGAACGTGGCTAGAAAGTCCAACGATTTTCCTATTCGATCGAGGTATACTTCCTTAATCGACATGATCAACACTAGAGGGGACGAGTATCCGTCTGATGCGCATCTGGACGCGCACGATCATATCAGTGCTTTACGGGATCCCAAGGAGCTGGAAAAGTTGAGCAGCTGCTTCAAAATCAAGGAGCCTTTTAAGCTGGTTCTTGCGGGTCCGGCCGACAGGGCCTGTCAGTGGAAGAGGGACGCGCTATGCGTCTATAGGGATACTCTAAGGGCAGGTATTAGACTCCCTTTTCATCCATTCATTCCTTTGCTACTGGCTGATGTGGGCATCAGCCCTTGCCAACTTCCCCCTAATTCCTGGAGGTTGATTCTGTGCTATCTGTCGCAATGCGCCAAGCACAACGTCCCCACATCTGTTGCTGTCTTCAGGAAGATTTTTCAGTTCAAAAACAGCCCTGATAAAAGTCCGGGTTGGGTTTCTATCAACCAGCGCCCCACTATCCCCCATATCGTGAATGGGAAGTCCATCCCTGACAACAACTTGGGGTGGAAGAAAGATTTTTTGTTTGTTATTTGGGAAGGTGGAGATTGGGGCTCCCTGTTTCGATCATCCTTTGGGCTGGCCGTGGACGGGAGCCCAAATGACATTACTTTGTCTGAGGAGGAGGCTAGAGGTTTCAACCTCCTTACGCAAGACAACGACACTTCCCATTGTTGGGACCTTATCCGGGAGACCGTCCTGGTAGAACGCGGCCTTTCGCCCGTTAATAAGAAAAGTAAGTTCCCTTTCTTATCTCCTTTATTTCCTGCACTTTTATTTCATTGATTTTCAACTGACTTTGTTTGTTGCAGTGGCTGAGAAGATTGAGGAGGCTACCAAGCCGAAGGACCTGGAGACAACCAGGATGAAGAGGGCTGGGAAGGTCTTTAAAGACCCTCGACTTGGTGATCGCTTCCCTGAGTTCCTCCTTCAGGCAATGGAGCCAAGCGAGGAAGGCCCCAGCCAAGTTTTGCGCACCAAGCAGAGGCCAGGGGCCTATTTTCAACCTGCCTGGGGGATCCGGGGCAAGGACTCTATCGTGGGCAGCACGGCGCTGTCCAAGGAATGGTCTAAGCATTCCATCTCCCCGGTGGACTATCAAGATTTTGTCCTTCAACAGGACTTAGAGGGGAATGAGCTATTTGGAGCCCAGGCTCTGGCGACGGTACGTCCTTTACTTATGCTCTTCTTACTTATTTTTCCACGTTTCTTTTCTGAACTTTCGCTGTTTCTCTTGCAGGCTAACGCCCATTTCCAGGGGGCAATCCACCAAGCTAAAGCTTGGAAGGTTGGCCTGGAAGATGCCAACAAGAAGTTGGAAGAGGCCAACCAAAAAATAGAGGCCCTTGAAGCTCAACTGGCCTCTTCCACTTCTGACCTAGAGACGGCCCGGGCCGAAAATGTCATTCTGAAGGCGCACAAGGACAAAGCCTTTGATGGCTGGATGGACACCCAAGAATTCAAGGACTTGATGGTGGAGCATGATGCCCTTCTTCAACCAGTTAGCTATAAAGAGGGCTGGGATGCTGCTGTGGAGGCCATCCAGGATGAGTTTCCCGAGGTCCTTGAGCAGTCTCCCTTTCCTTGCCCTGTGCGGGTTCCAGAGCTTGGAGGGGTTACTGAGAAGCTTGCTGTTATGATCAAGGACGGAGAGGAGGAAGATTCTTCCGAAGAGGAGTTTGAGCCTGTCGCTAAGAAGGCCAGGGTGGAAGAGCCTCCAAAAGTAACGCCTCAACAGCCAGCATCTCCTGCAGAGGGAACTTCTACAGGGACTTCGGAGGGGACAACCGAGACTTCCGAAGGAACGATCGAGACTTCCGAGGAGACTTCAGATAGTGGTTCTGAGGAATCTTAGCCTTCCAAGGCCTAACTTTTTGTATATCTTCTATTTGAACTTCATTGATATCTAAACTTGTCACCCTTCGGGGTTATATTTCATATGTTGCTTTTCTTCTTTCTGTTTTAACTTTACAATCTTAATACGCATTTGAACTTTAAACATCCTTAGATAGAAATAATTTCAAACTCTTTAATATGAAGTCTGGTTTTCCAAAACCTTACACAACATGGGTTCGACCCTAATCAACAATAACTAGACAATGTAAATTCTACTGGAATATAAAATCCTACGCAAGCAAAGCTTCATGGTGCTTTTAAACCTACTTGTCAATGACAAGTGAGAATCGTACTTCACCTATCTTACACGTAGTAAACCTTCAGGTTTTGTGCGTGCCAGGTCCTCGGGACTTCAAAACCTTCCATAGTTTCCAGCTTGTAGGTTCCTCTACCCTGAACGCTCTTGACTCTGTACGGCCCTTCCCAATTCGGGGCAAGCTTTCCTTTCTGTCCAACACCAGAAGCCTCTATTTTTCTCAAGACTAGATCTCCTTGTTTAAAAAATCTCTCTTTAACCCTTAGGTTGTAATAGAATGAAGCCTTTTTCTGATATTCTACTATCTTTGCATGTGCCTCATCTCGCACTTCATCAATTAGATCCAGGGCTAACCTCTGCCCTTCCTCATTTTCTACAGCATTGAAAGTCTGAATCCTTGAAGAGGAATGTGATATCTCCACGGGAACTACTGCTTCTGCCCCATACACCAACATGAAAGGAGTTGCTCCTGTCGTGACTCTACAGGTAGTCCTATAGGCCCATAATATTGGAAGTATCTCATCCACCCAATTATTTCTTGACTTCTCGATCCTCTTTTTTAGTCCATCTAGGATTATCCGATTTGCTACCTCTGCTTGCCCATTGGCTTGCGGGTGAGCCACAGAGGTGAATCCTAACTCAATTTCATTTTCTTCACAATACTTCTTGAATTCCTCATTGTTGAATTGTGTTCCATTGTCAGTGACGAGGATACGGGGAATTCCATATCGGGACATAATGTTTTCCCACAGGAATTGTGCAACCTGCTTAGTTGTGATTTTGGCCAAGGGTTTGGCTTCGATCCACTTGGTGAAATAATCAATGGCTACAATCAGAAATTTCCTTTGTGCCGTGGCCATAGGAAAAGGCCCTAGAATATCCATCCCCCACATGGCAAAGGGAATAGGCGAGTTGATAGAGGTCAGCATCTCGGGGGGTTGTCTAACAACTGGTGCATGCTTCTGACAGCGATCACACTTCTTCACATATTCTTTGGCATCGGCCATCATTTCTGGCCAATAGAAGCCTAAACGAGTTATCTTATGAGCCAAGGCCCTGCCCCCCAAGTGTTGTCCATAAATACCTTCATGCACTTCTTCAAGAGCCAAGCGTGCCTCATCGGGCCTGAGACACCTCAAGTAGGGAACCACGAAAGATCTTTTGTAAAGAATCCCATCTATCAAAGAGTACCTTAGTGCCCGAACAGTTAACTTCCGTGCTTCAGTTGCATCACTTGGAAACCAACCGGTCTGAATGTGAGCCTTGATGGGATCAATTCATGACGTCCCCAAGCCTATGGGAGCCAGCAGCTTAACATCTATGCTTCGTGTCTTCAAAATACGGAAGTACACACTTCCTGAACTTTCTTCAATCTCAGACGAAGCGAACTTTGATAGCGCATCTGCCTTAACATTTTCTTCCCTTGGAATGTGTTCAACATGACACTCATTAAATTGGGTCATCACAGCCCTTACTAGGCGGACATACTTAGCCATCGTATCATCCCTTGCCTCAAATTCTCCCTTTACCTGGGATATGATCAGCTTCGAGTCTCCTCGGACCTTTAAGTTTTTGACTCTAAATGTCCCAGCTAGACCAAGGCCAGCTATCAGGGCTTCATACTCTGCCTCATTATTTGTGGTTGGAAAATCTAGCTTCATCGCATACTCAATTAAGAACCCATCAGGGCTTTGCAAAACCAACCCTGCTCCACTGGAATTTGTTTTTGATGCTCCATCAAAATAGAGAACCCAATATTCTTTCTCCTTGTCATTCTTCTCCCTGTCCCCATTGTCGACTCCCTTGTCTTGAGGTATGGTATCTTCCTGCCCCCCGACTTCTTGGTTGGGTATGGTACATTCCACCACGAAGTCAGCTAGTGCCTGGGCTTTTATAGCCGTACGTGGCTTATACTTGAGATCAAACTCTCCCAACTCTATTGCCCACTTAATCAGTCTCCCACTTGCCTTGGGACTGTGAATGATATTTCTCAGTGGCTGATTTGATAGCACTTCAATCTGGTGAGCTTGAAAATAAGGACGCAGCTTTCTTGAAGCCATTACCAAGGCTAAAGCGAATTTCTCTATAGTTGAATAATTTAACTCAGCACCATGCAAAATTTTGCTGACATAGTATACGGGTTTCTGGACTTTCAGTTCTTCCTTAACCAACACCGCGCTCAAGGCGCTCTCTGAAACAGCCAAGTACAAGAATAAAATTTCACTCAGAACTGGCTTGGCCAACAATGGGGCCTGGGCCATATACTTCTTTAACTCTTCAAATGCCTTCTGGTTTTCCTCATTCCATACAAAGTCTTTGATGCTCTTTAGCGATTTGAAGAATGACAAACACTTTTCCCCCGACTTGGAGATGAATCGTCCTAGCGCAGCAACCCTTCCTGTAAGCTTCTGAACATCCTTAACAGTTTTTGGTGGTTCCATGTCCAGGATCGCCTTTATCTTATCCGGGTTAGCCTCAATTCCCCTCTTTGAGACCATCAGTCCCAAGAATTTTCCAGATCCTACTCCGAAAGCACACTTCGTCGGATTCAACATCATCTTGTGGTACCTCAGGACCTCAAAAGCTTCCCTTAAATGGGCTATATGATCAGTCTTTACTAGACTCTTGACTAACATGTCATCAACATAGACTTCCATAGTCTTACCAATAAGATCCTTAAAAATTCTATTCACCAACCTTTGATAGGTGGCTCCTGCATTCTTTAGACCAAACGCCATAACAAGATAACAATAAACACCACAGTCAGTGATAAATGATACCTTTGGAATGTCATCCTTATGCATTTTGATCTGGTTGTATCCGCTAAACCCATCCATGAAACTCAGCATCTCATGTCCAGCGGTGGCATCAATCAAAGTATCAATTCTAGGCAGCGGAAAACAGTCTTTGGGGCATGCATCATTCAGATCGGTGAAGTCTATACACATCTTCCACTTTCCATTAGCCTTCTTCACCATTACAGGGTTTGCTAACCACTCCGGAAATTGAATCTCCTCAATGAAACCAGCCTCTAAGAGCTTTTCCACTTCCTGCTTTATAGCCTCTTGTCTTTCCGGGGCAAAATTTCTTTTCTTTTGTTTCACTGTCTTCCGGCTTGGATCTACGTTTAGCTTGTGAGTAATTAACTCCGGGTCTATGCCTGGCATATCAGCTGCTGACCATGCAAACACATCACTATTTTCTTGCAAAAATTTCACTAACTTCCCTCTAAGGGGCTCCTCTAATGTGGCTCCAATGAAAGTCGTCCTCTCAGGATTCTCGGGGTCTAAAGGAACCGAAACCAATTCTTCTGCTGGCCTTCCTCTATTCTCATCATTTTCTCGAACATCCATATCTTCAATAGGAAGAACCTGCCCCCCGACTCCATCTGCCCTCAAAGAGGCCACATAACAGCTTCTAGCCATTTTTTGATTTCCTCTCTCTTCTCCAATCCCGTTTCGGGTGGGAAACTTCATGACTGAATGGTAGGAAGAGGGGACAGCCTTGAAGGCATGTATCCCTGTTCTCCCCATGATAGCATTATAAGTTGAACTAGCCTTTACCACCACGAAATCCAGCATCTGCGTTGCTTGCCTTGGCTCCGTACCTATGGTGGTTGGCAATTTGATTATCCCTTCTACAGGACATTCTACTCCAGCAAATCCATATATCGGCATGTCGGTTGGTGTTAACTGGGAGTCGTTATACCCCATCCTTAGAAAGGTGTCGTGGAGCAAGATATCCACAGAAGCACCATTATCCACAAGGACCCTCTTAACCGGGCTATTTCCTATTATTGGTGTTATGACCAGCGGGTCATCATGGGGAAACTTCACACCCTCTAGGTCGGAATCATCAAAAGCCAATGTTACTTCTGTCCTGGCCCTCTTCGGGGCTTCTCCAACAATATGCATAACCTCTCTAGTATATGCCTTTCTGGAATTTTTGGACAATCCAGCAGCAGTTGGACCTCCAAAGATTGTGTTTATCACAGGCCCTCGAGGTCTCGGCCCTCCATAAATGGTGTTTATAACTGGTCCTCTAGGCTGGGGGTTTCGCCCCTGATCGTCTTGGTCCCTCCTACGATCCTCAAAGTTCTTCCTTCCATTATTATTCCTATCCCCTCCTTCTCCAGTGTATTTGTTCAATCTTCCTTTTCGAATGAGGAACTCAATTTCATCTTTCAATTGCCTACACTCATCGGTGTCATGGCCAACATCTTTGTGAAACATGCAATACTTGCTCTTATCTAGCTTGGCGGGATCAGCCTTCAAGGGCTTAGGCCAGCGAACATCTCTGTCTTTCTCAATCTCCATCAAAATCTGACTTCTAGGAGCATTAAGCTTAGCGTATTCAGTGAACTTTTGCCCAGGTCCTCCCTTCTTGGGGGTTGAATCAGGGTTTTGCTCGGTTCTAGGATATTTGTCCTTTGCAATATATTCCAAATCAGTTTTTCGCTTCTTGCCTCCAGTGGGCTCATTACTTACTATGGTCTTCCTCATGCTTTCTTCAACCTTGATATACTTCCCTGCTCTCTCTTGGAGTTGCAACATGTTTTCAGGGGGACGTTTGGCCAAGGACATCTTGAAAAACTCATCCCTGGTTCCTTGTTGTAGTGCTATCATGGCTACCTTATCATCAAGGTCTGGGACTTTTAAAGCCTCCTTTGTAAAACGATTCAGGTAATCTCTCAAGGATTCCTTAGCTCCCTGCACAAGACTCATAAGGGATGCTGAACTTTTCTCATGGACTCTTCCACTGATGAATTGCTTAATAAAAGCCTGACTTAATTCTCTGAACGATCCAATAGAATTTGGGGGCAGGCGACTGTACCATCTTTGAGCCATACCCGACAGGGTTTGAGGGAAGGCCCGACACTTTACAGCATCATTCACGGGTTGCAGCAGCAGTGCATTAGAGAATGTCCTAACATGATTAGCGGGGTCTCCCGTGCCATCATAGGCTTTGATAGTGGGCATCTTGAATTTCCTTGAGATATGGGCATTCATTATCTCTTCTGTGAAGGGTGGAGTTGGATCATCAGGATCTCCAAGGGGAAGGAGATTGCTTGGATCAGTTCTTGGGACAACAGCCCTTCTTCTTACCGGACCATCCAGGTCTATGACAGGAGGAGGATTTCTCCCCCTAGGAGATATCTGGGGTCTGGTGTCCTGGTGAGCCTCCAAATCACGCCTCAGCCTTTGGATTTCAGCCTCATGAGCCCTGATCCTTTCCTGCACTTCTTGGGGATTCGCCCCTGGGGTGCTTTGGGGGCGTTGCCTTCCATCGGCCATTGGCTCTTTTCCAGGATGCCTCCTTCTCGGGGCCACTTCATCATCCGAAGATTCGGAGTCTCTCTCAGTATAAGGACCAGAAAATTCCCGATCCTCAGGAATAGGACCCAAACCTCGTATATAGGGGGGTGACTGCCCTCGTGCTTCGCCTCGCCCAGCATATCCGCTTCCTCCAACCTCAGGGCGAAGGGGCATCCCATAAGGGGGGTTAGTAGTAACAACAGTTGAATATTCATACCCGACGGATCGAGAATTCACAGGTATATGTACTTGTTGAACTTGAGGATTCGTACCTTGAATAGTCGGGGGAGTTGTCCCTTGTGGCTGAGGTTGAGTTGCCCCTGTCTGGGCTTCCCCCTGAGTAGATGCATAAGTTGAATGGGGAGGAACCTCCACGGTTGATGAAATCACCTGGGTTGTCTCTGATGGTGTTCCTTCCTCTAGAGCTCCAATTGTTCTCCGTGTTCTCGCCATGGTTGTTGTTGCTTATTCCCACAGACGGCGCCAAATGTTATGGATAAAAAACTAAGGTTATTACTTGCTGTATTTAATACTAAGATTCGGGAGCTCAAGGCCTTTAATGGCTGCTCTCGTGTTTCGTGACTCAATCTGCCTTTACGAGATGCCTACGTATCTCTGTGAATTAGAGAATCAAGCCAAAAAATGTAGTTCTGATTGGTGGGGGTGAGACCCCTTATATAGATGTTGGGAGTCCTTGAATTGGACTTGGTATAGGAGACTTGGTGGGCAAGTCTCATAATTAGAATGGACTTTGGAGTCCTAGTTAGTAGGAAACTGATTCCTTATCCTTTTAGGTCCCCTTGAGGCTAATCTCCAAGGATTTATATCCTTATCGGGACTCTTTTCAACATCTGATTTGTCCCTTATTAATTAATTACGAAATTAATTAATAATCAGGGCTTTTGGGCCTTTTTTACTCCATCAGGCCTGATCTGGTCCATCAGGCTTAACCTTTCTGGTCTGAGTATCATATATCTTTTTATTGGGCCTAGCAGCCCACAGCTTGTACAATTAATGCAGTATTTAATTATACAAGCATAATTTATTTATCCCTATCAAGAACTTAACAGATGAGTAGCATTATTCTAATTTGTGACTTAGTAATAAGATATACAAAGTAAACTTAACTAAGCTCAATTATCAGAATTTGCTAGTGTCATAAGATTTCCACCGAAATAATTACTTCTTATATGGAATCATTTGTTTATTGAAGACTACTAGGTCAGTTATCTAGCACAGTTATCCTCATAGGATTGAATAGGTACTAGAACAAACATATCACTTATCAGAGTTTAGGAACATATATCAGACAACAGTCAGTACTTAAAGACATTTATCAATTAAGCACAGAATATACAATGAGATTAATTCTGTAAATACTGAGCATAAAGGCTGATAACACAGAACAAGTATAAGCAGATTTAGAGAAAGAACCTGAAACCATTCCAAGTTCATTTACCAATCTTGTAAAAGTAGCTTCACATAATGGTTTTGTGAAGATATCTGCCAATTGTTGATCTGTGGGAACAAAATGCAATTCCACTGTACCTTCATCCACATGTTCCCTGATGAAGTGGTACCTGATGCTGATGTGCTTTGTCATTGAGTGTTGAACTGGATTACCTGTCATAGCAATATCACTTTGATTATCACAGTAAATAGGGAATTTGAAATATGTTAACCTATAATCCAGTAACTGATTCTTTATCCAAAGAATCTGTGCATAACAGCTTCCTGCAGCAATATACTCTGCTTCTGCAGTTGATGTGGAAATTGACTTTTGTTTCTTGCTGTACCAAGAAACCAATCTGCCTCCAAGAAATTGGCAGCTTCCACTTGTGCTTTTCCTGTCAATTTTGCAACCTGCAAAATCTGCATCTGAGTAACCTATTAGTTTAAAATCTGATTCTCTAGGATACCATAATCCCAGAGCAGCTGTTCCTTTAAGATACTTAAAGATTCTTTTTACAGCTGTTAAGTGAGGTTCTCTTGGATCTGCTTGAAATCTTGCACAAAGACAGGTAGCATACATGATATCCGGTCTACTAGCAGTTAGATAGAGTAGAGAGCCAATCATACCTCTGTAGTCAGTAATATCTACTGATTTACCGGTATCCTTATCCAGTTTTGTCGCAGTGGCCATTGGAGTGGATGCACTTGAACAATCTTGCATTCCAAATTTCTTTAGCAAGTTTCTGGTGTACTTGGTTTGACAAATAAAAGTGCCTTCCTCATTCTGCTTGACTTGAAGGCCCAGAAAATAGCTAAGTTCCCCCATCATACTCATCTGATATCTTGACTGCATTAGTTTGGCAAACTTCTTGCAAAGTTTGTCATTTTTAGATCCAAAAATGATATCATCAACATAAATCTGGACCAGAAGTAAGTCCTTTCCATGGTTGAGGTAGAACAGTGTTCTGTCTATTGTCCCTCTGTTGAATCCACTTTCCAGAAGAAACTGAGCTAAAGTCTCATACCATGCTCTAGGAGCTTGCTTAAGTCCATAAAGTGCTTTATCAAGCCTGTAGACATAATCTGGATGTTTGGTATCTACAAAACCTGGAGGTTGTTCAACATATACCTCTTCCTCCAATTCTCCATTGAGAAAAGCACTTTTCACATCCATTTGAAAGACAGTAAACTTTTTGTGAGCAGCATAAGCCAAAAATATCCTTATGGCTTCTAACCTAGCAACTGGTGCAAATGTTTCATCATAATCAATTCCCTCCTGTTGAGAATATCCTTTTGCAACCAGCCTTGCCTTATTTGTTGTAATTATGCCATCACTGTCAGTTTTGTTTCTGAATACCCACTTTGTACCAACAACAGATCTATTCTTTGGTCTTGGCACTAGGGTCCAGACTTTGTTTCTTTCAAATTCATTCAACTCTTCCTGCATTGCTTGCACTCAATCAGCATCTTGAAGAGCTTCTTCCACTTTCTTTGGCTCAGTCTGAGAGAGAAAAGAATTGTAAAGACACTCATTTGAAGTACCTGTTCTAGTTCTGACACCTGCATCAGGATTTCCAATTATCAAATCAGGTGTATGTGATTTTGTCCACTTCCTTGCAGATGGAAGGTTTTCTCTAGAACTGGATGCTCCCCCATGATCCATGCTATCTTCATTTTCATTTTCTGATGCTCCCCCTGAAACTATGCTCTCTGAGTTGGATTCTTCAGTATTTAGATTTTCAGCACTATCAGAACTTGGCTTATCAGAACTTGACGAATCAGAACTTGAAGAGCCAGATGCATGTTCTGATGTTTCTTGAGATGTGGTAGGATCTTGAGTATGCTCCCCCTGCATAGGTGCATCTTCCTTTAACGTAGTCACCACAGTTTCAATAACATCAGAGTTTAATCCATCAGAGTTTGCAGTATCAGGACTTAGACTGTCAGGATTTTCAGTATCAGAATATGAGTCTTTATTTTCAAATCTCAGCTGATCATGGTCAATGAAATCTTTAAGACCAGTGATCTTCTTGTCATCAAAAGAGACATTGATAGATTCCATGACCACTTTTGTTCTCAAATTATAGACTCTGAAGGCTTTTGTGGAAAGTGGATATCCAACAAAGATTCCTTCATCAGCTTTTAGATCAAACTTTGATAGCTGTTCAGGATGAGTCTTGAGAACAAAACACTTGCATCCAAATACATGAAAATATTTCAGATTTGGCTTCTTTTTCTTCACCATCTCATATGGTGTTTTTCCATGCTTGTTAATGAGTGTTGCATTTTGAGTAAAACAAGCAGTCTGCACAGCTTCAGCCCAGAAATAGGTTGGAAGCTTTGCTTCTTGAAGCATTGTACGTGCAGCTTCAATGAGAGTTCTATTCTTCCTTTCAACAACTCCATTTTGCTGTGGAGTTCCAGGAGCAGAAAATTCCTGCTTTATTCCATGGCTTTTGCAGAACTCTTCCATTATAAAATTCTTGAACTCACTGCCATTATCACTTCTTAAAATTTTCACAGAATCTTTGAATATTTTATCCAGCTGTTTGACATGATCAATCAAGATAGATGCAGTTTCACTTTTTGTGTGCAAGAAATACACCCATGTGTATCTGGTGAACTCATCCACTATGACCAATGCATACTTCTTCTTTGCAATAGACATGACATTTACTTGACCAAATAGATCAACATGTATAAGATGATAAGGCTCAAGAATTGATGATTCAGTCTTGCTCTTGAATGAAGATTTTCTTTGTTTGGCTTTCTGACATGAATCACAAAGACCATCAGGAGCAAATACTGTGTTTGGCAATCCTCTCACAAGATCTTTCTTGACCAGTTCATTTATATTGTTGAAATTTAAATGAGAGAGTTTCTTATGCCAATTCCAGCTTTCTTCAATTGATGCTCTACTTAACAGACAGATTGCAGAACCATCAGTACTTGTTGAAAGCTTAGCTTCATAAATGTTACCACGTCTGTATCCTTTCAGAACAACTTTGCCTTTAGATTTACTCACAATTTCACAGTGTTCTTCAAAGAAATCAACATGATAACCTCTGTCACAGATTTGACTTATACTCAGTAGGTTGTGTTTAAGTCCTAAGACCAGAGCTACTTGTTTAATTATGACATTTCCAAGATTGATATTGCCATATCCCAATGTTTTTCCAATGTTGCCATCTCCATAAGAAACACTTGGGTCAGCTTTCTCCACAAAGTCTGATAGCAGAGCCTTATTTCCAGTCATATGTCCTGAACATCCACTATCCAGACCTAGAATATTTTTCCTGTTGCCCTGCAATCACAAAGACCACTAATTATTAGTTTTAAGGACCCAGACTTACTTGGATCCTTTGGCCTTATTAAGTTTGTTAACATTTGCAGCGGATTTAGCATCAGAGTTTATGTTAACATTTTTCTTATCAGAACTTACACTATCAGACTTTGAATCAGAATTTACACTAGAAGGAACAATGAAAACTTTCTTCAAAGAAGGTTTTATTTGATAATAATCATAGTACAAACTATGATATTCCTTACAAGTATAAATGGAATGCCATAAACTACCACAATGAAAACAAGGATTTTGTGGTTTGTATCTAACAGACTGACTCTTAACTCCTGATTTTGAAGGTAAGGAGTTAATATTCTTATTCTTCCTGAAAAAAGAAGTCAGATGGTTAGAACTTCCACAGTTATGACATATTTTCCTAGGAGCATCAGGAACAGGTTTATAATCATTGCTTTTATTCACACCTTCCTTTCCATTCCTATTTTTCCTAGGTGATTTTATCTTGTTTGCATTCTTGACATCTTTCAGCTTATGCTTAAGCTGCTTCTTTGTCATTAAGCCTATGTTCACTTCATCTGTCTTTTCATGTTTTAGTTTTTCAGAAGTTAATTCCTCTTTAACTTCTGATTTCTCATTTTCAGACTTTACAGTTACAAACTTAACAGGTTTAAACTTCGGCTTTTGCTTAACAACAGGCTTAATTTCTTCAGTTCCTTTATCATTCTTATCTTCTCCATAACCTAAACCCTCTTTCCAGTTTCCACTACTTAGCAAATTTTGAGTTGTTTTTCCAGAGTTAGTCCAAGTCCTGATAATCTCTCTTTCCTTTTCTAACTCAGTTTTTAGAGATTCATTTAGTTTTAGCACTTCATTCCTAACATAAAAAGCATCATCTCTATCCTTCTGAGTTTGATGGAACATGACTAACTCTTTTTCTAAGAAATCATTCCTTTTCTTAAATGCAAGATTTTCAGAAGTTAATCTTTCACATGTTAAAGTTTGATCTCTATAGCTAACAAACATGGTTTTAAGATATCTTCTCAACTCATTAATATCATCAGTATGAAAAGCATAAGTAGTCTGAGGTACCTTTGTTTCAGCAGCTTCAGAACTGTTCTCAGCACTTTCTTTATCAGCATTTGCCATCAATGCATAGTTCTCCTCACTTTCAGAGTCTGAGGTGTCTGTCCAGCTTTTCTGCTTTGTGACAAGAGCCTTGCCTTTGTCACCCTTTACCTTCTTGCAGTCAGGAGATATGTGGCCTTTCTCACCACAGTTATAGCATTTAACATTGGTGTAATCTCCTCTGTCAGACTTTCCTCCTCTGCCTTCAGATCTTCTGAAATTCTTCTTATCAGAACTTATGCTTTTCCTGGAAAACTTCTTTCCCTTCCTGAACTTCCTGTATGCAATCTTTGTGATTCCTTTCACCATAAGAGCACACAGCTTCATCATCTCCTCATCAGCATCAGTCTCAGGCAAGCTTTCAGAATCTGAGTCATCATCACTCTCAGAACTTGATGACTCAGTATCAGACTTTATGAAAAGAGCTTTACCCTTGTCTTTCTTTGAGGAAGCTGCTTTGGGGAATTCTTCTTCAGCCTTAAGAGCAATTGTCCTTGACTTTCCTCCTTTTCTCTTGCTTCTTTGTTCCATCTCCAGCTCATGAGTCTTGAGCATTCCTTAGATTTCGTCAAGAGTTGTTTCATCAAGATTGTAGTTGTCTCTTATTGTCGTTGCCTTCAAATCCCAGCATTCAGGAAGAGCTAACAGGAACTTAAGGTTTGAATCTTCAAGATCATACTCTTTATCAACCAATGACAAATCATTCAAAAGTTTGATAAATCTATCATATAAATCATTCAATGACTCATTAGTCTTTGAGTCAAAGTGTTCATATTCTTGAGTGAGTATTGTCTTCATGTTCTTCTTAATTGTGTCGGTTCCCTGACACCTTGTTTCCAGAGCATCCCATATCTCCTTAGCAGTCTTGCAGTTGATTACCCTGTTTGACATTACATTATCAATGGCACTATGCAGTAAGTGTCGTACCTTAGCATCCTTAGCAATTGATGCTATGTCCTCAGCAGTATAATCACCCTTCTCCTTTGGTACGGTCTTTGCTGCTTCACCTGCAACTGCAACAGCGAGTTTGGTTGGTTTGTGAGAACCTTCCTTGATTTTATCAAGGTATTCTGGATCTGTTGCTTCCAGGAACATGGTCATCCTTACCTTCCATATGGGATATTCAGATGGTCTCAGTATGGGGACTCTGATGGTCTCATACCGACTCTGAATTTGTGTCTTTGGTGGTTCCTCAGTTGTGGTAGGCTTAGTTGGAGTTTCTGTGTCCGACATGATTGTGTTTGGATCTTTAACTGTATGTATGTTAACAGATAGGCTCTGATACCAATTGTTAGGTCACACACACACTGTAGAGGGGGTGAATACAGTGTATAGTACACTCAAATCGAACTTTAAGAACTTAAATAACAGAAAACAAACTTTATTGAAACAATAAACTCTGTTACAGTATGGAACTTTTACCTCTCAGTGATGAACAAATATCACGAGAGCTGCAAGAGTTACAATGAATAATCTTTTCTAATAATGATAACACTTATAGTGTAAACCCTATGTCTGTGTTTATATACTACACAGTTACAAGATAATCGCTAATTGATATGGAATATAATTCTGCTTCCTAAAATATATCAATCAGATATCTTTTCTTCCAAGTATTCCATTCTTCACGGAATTCCTTCTTCATGCATATCTCTTCTTATGTTCATCTCGATCTTCTTTCCTTTAATCAGCTACTGTCCTTATCTGATTGTCCTTCAGCACTTAAGCTCTGATATCTATCTTCTGATGATTATCTCCTGATAATATAAGTACTGATATCCTTAAGTCCTGACTTCCAGTATAAGTACTGATCAACAGTTAAGTACTGATTTATCCTGTTCACGTAAGATTCTGAAAGTTAAACATAAAACATAGTAGCCATGACATTATCAAATATATCTAACATATGTGATACTAATCCATAAATATATATACCACATACTGATTCTTGATACTGAATTGCTTGATATACCAACCCTTATGCTTTGTTTAACAAAAGACCAATCCTTGTAACCCTTGATCCCCTGGTCTTCTACTTTCTGATTCTTTCTTCAATTGAAAGCCAATCTTTATGATTCCATTATTATATCTTCTTGGAATCATGAATCACCCTATGCTTCGAGATAAATGTTGTTTATGATTTAGTTTATCAATTTACATTGTTTATCATATTATTATTCTGGAATTCGATTATTTTCAAATATGGACCAGATTCGTGGTCGGACCAGATTCGTGGTCATAATAGGCCAATATGTGCCTTGGATCCAGTATATAGAGCAAAGATGGGAGCCTTGCTCGGGGTTAGTGCGTGACTAATCAGCAGCCTAACCTTGATTTTTAAAGTAAAAGTGAATATCCAATTCTAATCATTGTTTGTCAGTAAACTTTATTTCCTTACATCATTTCAATTGATCATTGTTAATCTCAGTTACTGTTATTGTGACTTGCTGAGCTAGTTAGCTCACTCTTGCAAATCTATTTATATTCTTGTCCAGTGAAAAAGGAAACCGGTGGTAGCGAGGATCCCCAGACAAGTGTGCGAGCTAGGTATCCAGGTTGAATGGAATAGACTAGCAGATGATGTTTGGCTTGGTTGTGTTAATAGTTTGTAATAAAGTTTAAACTTCAGTTGTACGATAAATAAGCTGGGATTTGGTACGTTTATAATATAAAAAAAGTTGTGGCTTGTAGACATATTTTAAACTACATCGATCCGTGGATTATGGTAAGTAGGGTCATTTCATATATATTATATTTTTAAAAAGGTTTAAATATGGTATGTGTGTGTTGTGGACCCCAAATTTCTGACCCGGGTTTGGAGGGCGTCACATTATGGGCTAGGAGCTATGATGAAGCTTATGAGTTGATTGAACTGATGGGTGCTAATGAATATAAGAACCCTTCTCAGAGACTACCTCAAGGAAAGGTAGCAAGAATTTTGGAGGTGGATGCAGCTATTGCTATAGTTTCTCATCTTAAGGCTTTAACAATGAAGGTTGATTCTTTGGCTAATTATGGAGTTAATCAGATCACTAGTGTCTGTGAGCTATATGCTGGTGCGCATGAGATGGAGCAGTGTGCTATATCTAGTGAATCAGCTCAGTTCGTGAGCAACTTTTAGGGGTCGTAACAACAAGTTCCAGCCACCTATCATCCTAAAAACCGTAATCATCTGAACTTCAGCTGGAGCAACACTCAGAATGCGGTGCAACGACCTTATCAGCAGTATGCAGCAAAGCAATTCAATCCTCCTAGTTTTCAGCAACTACAATATGCACCAATAAAACAACTCCAACTTCAAAAATCTAATGAAACATCTGAATTAGGGGAGTTGAGGCTCATGTGCAAGAGCCAAGAGGTTTCTATTAAGACCTTGGAGAATCAAATTGGACAGATTACCAATGCCTTGCTGAATCGACAACCTGGTACACTCCCTTGTGACAAAGAAGTTCCAGGCAAGAAGGAAGCAAAAGAGTGGGTTAAGGCAATTACATTGAGGTCTGGGAAGATTACACACCCCGAAAAATCTCAAGTTCCAGAAGATGAAGTTGTTGCTGAAGATGATGTGCAGAAGGAAGCAGAGGTGGAAATAAGGATGACAACTGTGGAACACACTCCTCCCAAGGGTAATACAGGGGAGAAACAGGTCTATCCTCCACCTCCTTTCCCTAAGAGGTTGTAGAAGCAAAAGTTGGATAAGCAGTTTGCTAAGTTTCTGGAGGTGTTCAAGAAACTTCATATCAACATACCTTTCGCTGAAGCTCTTGAAAAGATGCCTAGCTATGCAAAGTTTATTAAAGGTATTCTCTCAAGGAAAGTGAAGCTCGATGACTTAGAGACTGTTGCTCTCACGGAGGAATGCAGTGTTGTGCTGCAACAAAAGTTGCTTCCAAAACTTAAAGATCCTGGAAGCTTCACTATTACTTGCACCATCGGAAACTTGTCATTGGAAAAATGTTTATGTGATTTGGGAGCTAGCATCAATCTGATGCCTTTTTTTGTCTTCAAGAAGTTGGATTTACCTGATCCAAAGCCTACGTATATATCTTTGCAGTTGGCTGATCGTTCTATTACATATCCACGAGGTATTGTAGAGGATGTCTTGGTTAAGGTGGACAAACTCATCTTTCCTGTTGACTTTGTAATTCTTGATTTCGAGGAGAACAAAAAGATTCCCATAATCTTGGGAAGATCATTCTTGACTATTGGCCGAACCTTGATTGATGTACAGAAGGGTGAGCTCACTATGCGAGTACTGGATCAGGATGTTACTTTTAATATATTCAATTTCATGAAATTCCCTACTGATAACAAGGAGTGTTTAAAAGTGGAATTGGTCGATTCTGTGCTTACTTCAGAACTTGATCAAATGCTAAGGTCTGATGCCTTAGAGAATGCCTTGATGGGGAATTCAGATAGTGAAGATGATGAAAGTGATGAGCAGTTATAATATTTGAATGCTTCTCCTTAGAAGTGAAGGCTGGATATGGCTTTTGAATCACTTGGAATGTCAAAACTCAGAAATGCTGAGGGGCGTCTCAAGCCATCTATTGAGGAAGCTCCTACACTCGAGCTTAAACCTTTTCCCGAACACTTGGGGTATGCTTTTTTAGGTGATGCATCTAATTTGCCTGTTATTATTGCATTTGGACTTCTATCCGAGTTGGGCTGCTATATAAAGACTCTTTTAAGATGTTTTTCATAACGGAGACTAAACAGAAGACGTCGAGAAGACCTAGGAGCACAAATGCAACGAAGGAGAAGAAAAGCTTATTTTTACTTGTGATTCTTTACTAAGTTGTAATCTTGGATGCTTGTTTTCTTGTTTGTTGAACCTATTACTGTTGTTAACGTACTTGATATATTTATTAAGTTTATAAAGACTTAGTTTATTATACCATGCTTTCATCGGAACCCACGGGGCTGATGAGTTCAGTTATGAACTAATCGTTATCGTGGGGTTCTAACGGATTTACTTATGGATTTCTATAGTTAATTTATTTCGATATCTTAGTGTGTGGTGATTGTATGATATCCTAGTATTGGTTGTGCTTATTCGTCTTATGAGCATTGCAAACTTATAAGATAGCGTGTAAATATTTATTGAAGTGATAATAAATTTAGAGGTTTAGAACTTGCCATGCTAGCAGGGGTTCATGTATTTGTTATGCATGATTCATAGGTAATTTTAACCATCTTACTTGCCCTATGTAGTCACGATAGATAACTTGCGCATTAAACCTTTATATTGTCAAATTTATAGAAATATAGGGTCTCAATATAACTGGTGTATATTCAGCTTGTATCTCTTTTGTGGATGTCTGGTAGTAGGGTATTCGTACAACGAAAGTTGGCGTTTACTAGTTTCGTGTTATCTGATTAGTTGTCATCACCATTGCATGCTAAGGTTAAGAACAATGACTTTGAATGAAATAGTAATGAAGTTAAAATCTCATGTTTGTCTCATATAAGTAATTCAACATCAATTCTCTTAGTTAAATTAGTTAGTATAATCTCTTAGTTAAACAAACCCAAACTGTTATTTGTCTTAGCATTGAACGATAGCCATATCATTATTGCATAAGTGCATAAATTAAACTTAACCTAAACTAGTCTCTGTGGGAATGAACTAGAAAGAATTATATATTACTTGCGAATGCGTATACTTGCGTGTAATTTTAGCGCGTGTTTTCGTCTTAATAATAATGACCTTTGCAAATTAACAGTTAATTTGATCGCTCTGATACCACTTATTACCCAGTAAAGTAATTGTTTAAGGGGAGGGTGGTTATAATTAATAAATAAATTGATGTATTATGAAAGTAAAGTAAGAATAGATGAATCAAATAACAGTTTATATTGATCTTTAATAAACTGTTACAAAACTCTCTCAAGAACAATATTCTTAAGAGCTTCTAGGTTATGCGAATACTCGAGTACTACTCTTCTCACATTGTGATAACCTATTCTGTGTTTATATACTACAACAATACAGTCAGTCCTCTATCAATTACAAGACATGTTACAGTATAATTCTAACACTTTCCATACATATCTAAATCAACTACGATCCTATAAATCAGCACCTTCTCATTTATCTCAAAGTCCTGACTTATCATCCAAGTCATTCTTAACGGATAGCCTGATCAACAGATATATGTTGTAGCTTCAACGGATAATCATTTATATATACCAACGGATGACTAAAGATTGTCAACGGATGATAACAAAGCTTCCAACGGATAATCATATCACAACAGTTGATCATATCCTGATTGTTAGATAGATCCTGATTCTTGACTTAGCCATTTCTCAACACTTAGAAGTATGCTACTCAATAGAGGAAAAATATCTTACCCTTGAAACTTCATCTTTGAGCCTAGCAGTTTGATCATCATGCCATTGTTGAATGGACTTTATAGCAAGAGGCTCTAGTTCTTCAATATCTGTTGCACTACTTTGAAGTGCAGGTTCTTGTGGGATTGGATTAGAATTTTTAGCTAACGTATCCCTTTGAGATACAGGTTCTTGTGTGCTTGATCTAGGAAAAAGGCTTTCCTTTTGTATCCTCTTGACACTTTCTTCTACTTGCTCAAGAGTTATTTCCCTCACTCTTTTCCTTTACTGCTTCACTGGAGAATCAGACAATGTTCACAAGTGCATCAAGATTTGTCTGGAAATCAGGATTTCGAGTAGATGTACTCTATGTCTCCTCAGCAATTTCTTTCTTAATCTTGAGAAGATTTTGAGTATAGTAGGCTTTGGCCAGCTTTCTTTTCCTTGGCCTTGGGCTTGTACCGGTTTCATTAGTATTTATGGCACTTTGAATATCATCAGTAGTCATGCCTCCATCAGTTGGTAGAACAACTGGTCTTGGAGAAGAATTAGAATGTAAGTTTGGAAATTTCGAAGATAAGGTATCATTGTCCTCATCATCATCTGATTCTAATCCTGCAAGCACAAGCTTCCTCCTTTTAGATTCTGAAGGTTTAGAAGATTAAGAAACTTGTATTGCATGAGCTTTTGAATTGGCTACATCAGTATTTGTAGCAGTTGATATCCTACCCTCCTAGGGTTTCTGAACTGGAACCTTCTTCCTTTTTACACCAGGTGTCTTTGAAGAGGCACCTGAGGTAGTTTATGTTTGTGTTTGTGTTTGGGGTGCTATTTTGGGGTGAGCTACAGGGGGTTCCCAATGGTGATTTCCTGCAGCTGAGCACTCTGTTTGTTAGGCAAACCATAAGTCACAGGGAGCCTTGCAATGAGCAAGTTCCTAGGAACCAATGACAACCTTAAAGGAGTTAAATCCTCTTTATTTTCATCTTGTGAAATGAGATTAGAGAACCCCCTTTTGTAAGCTTAAATACTGACAGAATTTGATTAGTGGGGATAAGGGTATCAGGGAAACATATATTAAAAATCAACTGACAGAATCTAGCATAATACACAGTCTTTCTATCAGCAGTTAATCTATCCCCTATAAAAGATAAAACTACTCTACCAAAATCATAATTTGCACCATGAATTAGAGAGTACCCTATTTGTTGTACCATGATAGGCAGGGCATCGAAGTTGGAAGATTTATTGTTGAAAGCCTTTGTGATGCAATCGAAAAAGAAATTTCATTCCTTCCTGAGCCCATTTCTTTTCAACTGACCAAGGTTCTTCAAATCCTTGTCATAGTCTGTCTCAGTGAAAAACCTATTCATTTCAGCATCTCCCACAAAAGCAGAGTATGAGTCATGACAGGCAACTGTAATGCATCCTTTACAGTTTGAGGAGTTACAATCCTTGCTTATTTTCAAACTCAAACACAAGATTTGGAGTTCCATTGTCACCTCCATCATCATAAACACCAGTTTTCCAGATAGCTAGTACCTGGTAACCTGAGATTGTGGGTGGAGCTGTGAGAGCAAACCCAATCTCACTGGATCTCAAAAAGTCCTGAAAGACATGAAAATTGATATTGACACTGTTGTTGTCCAGTATAGCCGAGTAATTGTTAGTAACAAACTTGACATCACCATAAGTAAAAGGTTTATAAGCAACTGGTAAAGTCATTGGGAATTTGCAAGAAAAAGTTTCGAGAAGAAATTAGGGTTTCAGAGTTTACGGGTGAGAGAGAGAGAGTGAATTAGTAGAGAAGATGATAATAGAGATTAAATAAAGTGTTAATTTAAAATCAGAAATTAATTTTGTTTAATAAATCACTTCACTAACTCAGAAACATTTCAGTTTAGTAGGACACGTGGCAGCCTGCTATTGCTTGTAAAAACAATCATGTAAACATGTAATAAAGGTAGTTACTGCGCACACAGTTTCCCAAAATAGTATTTTGTGTATACTCAAGTGTTTTTACATATCCTCATGCCATCAGTAAACAATTTTAATCATGCATAAATTACCCACTTGCATATTACTTCACCGCTGTAATTAAAATACCGATTAAAACAAAATTTGAATAAATTCAAAAATTATCATCAGAATATAATGGTCAATCAAAGTTTGACCAATATCAGTATTTAATCAACCACTATCAGGATTTATCAGTCAACACAAATTTGACCGATATCAGAGCTTATACAGATAGACAGAGTTTAACATGCAGCTATTGGCTAGTATTAATAGAAACTAATTACATGCTTTCATGGCATCAGAGTTTAACATTATAATAAGTATTTAACAAGTACTTACACATAATAAGAAGACACCACCCTCTAATTATTAGTAGTTATTCAAAATTATCATAGTTTGAGAAATGTCCTGATATCATTCCCAATTCATTCACCACTCTTGTAAAGGTAGCTTCACAGAGAGGCTTGGTGAATATATCTCTTAATTGTTGATCTGTTAGAACAAATATCAATTCCACTGTACCTTCCATCACATGTTCCCTTATGAAATGGTACCTAATGCTGACGTGTTTAGTCATTGAATGATGTAATGGATTTCCTGTCATTATAATATCACTTTAATTATCACAATATATAGGAATTGCAGAATACTCTAACACATAATCCAATAACTGATTCTTTATCCATAGAATTTGAGCACAACAGCTTCCTATAGCAATATATCCAGCTTTTGTAGTTGATGTGGAAATTGACTTTTGTTTCATGCTAAACCAAGAAACCAACCTGCCACCAAGAAATTGGCAGCTTCCAAAAGTTCTTTTCCTGTCTATTTTACATCCTGCAAAATCAGCATATGAGTATCTATTAGGTCACACAACACTATAGAAGGGGGTTGAATATAGTGTTTATACAATCAAATCGATTTCAAATACAAGTATGTAACAGTAATCAAGTATATTCAATATCACAAACTCTGTTACAATAGAACAGTTGTTCTTTCTCAGTGATGAACAATATCACTAAGAGCTACTAGGTTACAATGTATAATCTTTCTCGTGAATGATAACACATATAGTGTAAACCCTAAGTTGTGTTTATATAGTACACAGTTACAAGATATCTTCTAATTGATATGGAATATAATTCTGTCTCCTAAAATATACCAATCAGATATTATCTTCTAAGCCTTCTAATCTTCTAACTCTTCATGCATATCTTCTATTATTTTAGTCACAATCCTTTCCTGTAAATCAGCTGCTTTCCTTATCTGAAGTATCCGCACTTAAGTCCTGATATAAATCCTGACGGCCTTAAATTCTGATATAAGTTCTGACTTCAGTAAGTTCTGATTTTCAGTAAGTCCTGATATTAAGTTCTGAAACTAAACACAACAGATTAGACATGACATCTTAAATATATCTAACAATCTCCCCCAACTTGTAATTTATGAAAAATATACAAGTTAATAGATTTGATAATGTCAAAAACATTTAAGTACAAATACAATGACAGTTTAATTAGACAACTAACTACAACGTACAGTCCTTGTAGCTTTTACCAATCTTACTGAGTCAATCTGAATCCAAAATGATTCTTGACAAAGTTTAATACCAGCTTCTCTTCTGCATTCCTCAGGACTTGAGCTAATGTAGCTTTGACTTGCTTCATCTCTTCATCTTGACTTCCAATCTGGTAGATTGTAGTCCTAAGTGCTGAGATATGATTTCTTTCTAAACCATCACCAAGTCTGATTACTCTTGTATGAGTTAAATCTTCATTATAGCACAAACATTTCTCTTTCAGAATGACCTCAAGTTTAGCGGAATCCTTTTTAATTGGAATTTCACGTCCATCATCTTCAACTATATTTGTAATAAATTTTGTAACCCTTGATCCAAAAGTTCTTGCTTTATCCCTTATGGTCTTCATGATGAAATTTGACCATCTCCTAGTAATCTCAGACTTTATCTCTAAAAGATAATGAAAGAATTGAAGTTCTTTCAGAGATTTGTTCAGCACATCTGATTTTGACATTCTATATGTTCTTCCATCTTCAAGAAACAGAATCAGCTTTTCTTTGACATTACTTTTATCATGAGCATCCAATACCACTTGAACAGATATAACCTTATCAAGGTGTTTCTATGTAACTTCTTCAAGAGGTTTTTCAGTCAATAAAAATGGATCTCTAGTAAGTACTTCAACTCCTGTCTTGAGCTTGGCTTCTTCAGAACCTAATCCAGCTCTATCTCTTGCTTCACTGGCTTTCAATCCAACAGTCATGAAATCAGATAGCAGCTGGCTTTTCTTAGGAACTGATGGATTAACATTCTTCCACAAGAGTTTTCTCTTATCAGTAACTATCAATTTGTTCAAATCAACTTGAGCTTTGTCAGAGGTTGATGTCTTGATGACTTGATCAGAAATTGTTGTTTCTTCTGTAGCTTGTTGTTCTTCACTCTGAACAACTTGAGCTATGTCAGAGGTTGTCTTAGATTCTTCAGTTATCTTCCTTCTTTTCAGAGTTTCAACAGTTTCATCGTTAACAGCTATATCATCAAAAACTTGAACCATTTTGCATACCGGTTTCATCAGAATTTGAGGAATCTTCATTTCCTGTGGCTTTGTCGGTTCATCAATCTTTCCTTTCCCTTTTGCCTTGGGATCAATTTCAACTTGTGATCTTGTCTTGGGCTTTGAAGCCTCAGAGCTTTCCTTGATCACAATGCCTTTTGCCTTAGGCCTTGGAGGTTTCTTTACATCGGAAGCTTTAGACTTAAGATTTATCTTCTCAGCTGCAAATCTAGCTTCTTCCTCCTTTAAAATCTCTAAATCCATTCCAGAATTATGCTTGAGAAATAGTCTTCTAGCAATTTCTTCATATAGTGTCTGAATCTTGGGATCTTTGTAATAGACTATAGTCTCCCTTCCCTTAAGCTTCAGAGTTTGTAAAAACTTCTGAGAGTCTTGACTATCACCTTGAATGAGAAGATCAGGACTTAATATCAGATTTTGATCATCAGAACTTGCTTTCAGAACTTGAGCATTTACAGCTTCAGAACTTGTCTTCTTCCGTGTAGAAGATTTGCTAGAATCAGAAATTAGTTTCCTTGAAAAAACTTTGCTTCTTTGCCCTTGACCTTGACCCTTGCCCTTGCTAGGGTTTCCCTGGTCATCTTCCTTATTATCCCTCTTCTTCAGTACTTGACTAGTTGAGCATTTGGACTTCACTACTTTCTCCCCCTTTTTGGCATAATCTGGTAGGAGTAGAGATAGAAGAAGTTCTACTGAAGATTGGATTTCATTCAGTTGAGTCTGTTGAGAGGCTTGATTCTGCACGACCTCAGTCAGTTGGGCCTGTTGCTTTTCTTGAACCTTCTCAATAGCCTCTACCTTCTCATGAATAGGTCTGATAAACCTGTTCTTGTACAGCTTGATCATCAGGTCCAGCTTATCAGCATTTTCCCATAGCTTATCAACCTTGGCATGATGGAGTGTTGACCTTGAAGGCTTTTAGTACTGAGAGCTGTGACTTTAAGTTGAGCATTAAAGTCAGAGTTTGTCATCAACTCATCAGCCTTTGCAATATGATCTGATAGAACTTTTGAGCTTGGAATGAAATCAGATTCATTCCACTTCTTGGTCCACTCAACTCCCCTGTGAGTTTCTTCCCAAAGAACAGGAGCATCTTGTTCAACAAACTTTTTAATCAATGCCTCCTTTCCAAGAGTTTGAGCTGGTGTGTTAACTGGAGATGACTCTCCAGAACTTGCAAGAAACTCTTCATCTTCTGACAACACAAGTGTGTGTGTGGCTGTTGGAGATTCTGGTACAACTTCATCCGTTTCCGCATCCAGAATGGGAGTATTTGGAACTTCAGCATGTAGTGGAGAAACAGGTGGAGTTGTCACTTGTCCTTGTGGAGCTTCCAAAAACAGGACAGATGGAATGTGCAGCCTATGAATGTCAATTTCAGGACTTACTCCTGAATCTTCAACTGGAACATTTTCTTTGATAGGAGAAACAGGAGGTGTGATCACTGTGTCTGAAACAGTGTCTTGAGCTTGAGGTGGAGGTGGCAAGGCTTCAATTACTATTGAACCTGTTGAGATCAGAGATTCCTGATCCCCTTTCTCAGCTCCTGTAGCATCCTCAGATTGAGGTTGTGCCATATGCCTTCCTGCTCTCATTTTATTTGATCTCCTGGATGGTGGAGGAGTTGCTTGAGCAGCATCAGAACTTGAAGTTCTTTTCCTCTTTGCAATACTAGAACCCTCAGCTTTAGTTTCCTTCTAAGGAGTATCTTTTTCAGCTGCTACCTCCTTTTGAAAAATTACATTTTCAGCTTCTACTGTCACAGGTTCTGATGCATGAACCTGGACTTGCTCCTCTTCTTCATCAGACTCATCCCTTAGTATCATCCTCCTTCTCCTTGGTGGAGATTTAGGAACAGAGTTTGCTCTTGAAGGTTTGGGTCTAGATGTTGTAGCAGATGGTTGTGGTTGAAAAGATTGTGTAGGTTGGAAATAAGTTCTGATGGTAGGCTGTGGTTGAGGTTGAGAGGATTGAGCTGGTTGTGTATTGGTTGTAGGTGCTGATGGAGGTTGAGATGGTGCTACATCAGGATATATGGTACTACATGTGTGAGGATCAATATTTACTAAGAATTGTTTAACTGATTGAAGAATTTGGAGGGGTCTTAGTATAGTCTTCTTATTATCAGTAGACAATAAGTCATTGAAATCCCTTTTGTAAAGTTTAAAGGGTTCAATTGTCTCACTAAAGTTTTATGGTGAATCAGGACAACAGAAATTATAAATAAGTTGACAAAATCTAGCAAAATAGACTATATTGCTATCTTCTTTCATCTTATCACCAATAAACCCTAAAACAACACTTGCATAATCAAAATATGTTTGATTCAAAAGGGCATTCCCGATTTGCTGACTCATTATGGGTATAGCATCAAAGTTTAAGCACTTGTTGGCAAAAGCTTTTGTAATACAGTCAAAGAAAAACCTCAACTCCCTCCTGATGTGGGGTCTCTTTAATTGTCCCAGCTTTGTCAAAGACTTTTTATAGCCCAGATTTGCCATCATTTGTTGAAGAGCTGGCTCCTCAACTGATTAATTGAAGGTGCAATCTTCCGGCAAATGTAGTGCTTGTTGGACAGTTGACAAGGTCATCACATGCTCATCCTCCCCTGTTGTAAAGATAATACTCGGGGACCCAACTTTTCCACCATCATCATAAACACCAGACTGCCAAAACTCCAGAATCTGTTTGCCTGAGAGAACCTGGGGTTGGGTCAGTGCATACCTTATTTCACTTCGAGCAAGAAAGTCTTGGACAAAATGAACTTCTGTAGGAGCCTCGTCCTTAGAAAGAATAGCCATGTAGTTATTAGGAATAAACTTTGCTCCATCATAGATTAGATCTTTGGGTGCCATTTCTGTAAAGAAATAGGTGAGAAAATGTGTATTCACAAGGTGTTTGTTAAAAATCCTGTAAGAAAGTTTGTCAGAGAATATTAGAGAGTGAGAGAGAGAATAAGAGAGATTAGAAAGTAAAAATAGTAGGTAAAAGATTGTAAAATCTTTTAACTCTCTTATTTATACACTCCATGTGACAACGGTCAATTTTGTGAAGCAGAACAGTCTTTTTACACCTGGCAACATGGTGAAAGGAATATGTCCTAAGTCCAATCATGTATTAGGATTTAGGAATAACTTCCTGTGTAATCTGTTTTGATTTCATTGATATTAATAAAAGACTAGTTTTGTTTTTATTACGGGCTTTATCTATTTAAGTGTTTAAATAAGATATACCATAGTTTAGAGTAAAGCTTTTTATGGATTATGATGAGATCATAATAGTGAGACCTAAAAGATGATAACTTTAAACTTAAATAGTTCATGGTCATAGGATTACTAACTGGTAATTAATAATCCGCAAAGATCGGTACATACTATGCTTGCTTCATTATGAAGGATGTCTGTTCTCATAGATATTTGTGTGGTGACACTATAGCTAGTATGTAGGTGCTTATTATAGAATAAGTTCACTGAACATGACTCGCCCAGCTGAACAACTGATGGAGTTCACTCACGTGTCAGCAGTTGTTCACATAGTGATAGTTGTACAAGTATCCTTAGACTTGAGGTCTTCATAGTCATCTTGTGTACACTGAACTATACTTTGGTTTAGTTCTTAGTCTCCAGGGTCAATTATTAGGGCTCTACTGGGTATAGGAATTTGTACACGAAGATAGTGTATGATCAATAAAGGATCTACCCCTTCAAGTGAAGGAAGCGAATGTTCAAGGCTGATCCACTTATGCTAGTTCAGGAATCTCTGGCCAGAGTGAATGAAATTAGAAAGGAGTTTCTAATTTGCATAGAACTAAGCATAGTAAATGGTAAGCAAGTGATTAAATTAGATAGGCTTGACACGAGATCCATGCCTTGTATTTAATCAGGACATTGTAGGGTAGAAGGAGTTTATTGTACGGTAACTATTCACTGAATATGTTCTTGGTATTCTAAGCAGTGAATTCGTATTATCCGGATAGTCGCGATATGCTGAGAAGTATCCCTCACGATGTAGAATAAATATGATTAATTAATTAATCATATTTAATAAATTAGAGAATTTATATAAATAATGATAAAAATAGTTTTATTATTATTTATTTCTACTACCGGCTTAATATTGAACTTACAGGGTCACACCATAAAAAGAGAATGATTTAATGGTGGAGAAATTAATTAATAATGGCTGATAATTATTTATTTATGAAATAAATAATTAATTGACAAATTTAATAATTGATTAAATGAGATTTAATTGATTATAAATTAATTAAGAAAAGTTCTTAATATTATTAATTAAGAATTTAATTTTTGGAAATTAAATCAAGAGAGAGAATTATTTCTAAAGTGTTTAGAAAAAGGATTAATAATTAAAAGGTGTTTTAATTATTAATGAGAATAATAAATGAGTTAATAATAATAATATTTTATGGGAAAATTTCAGCTGAAAATTTTGCCTATAAATATACTATTATAAACCCTATTTTTTATTCTAACCCCAACCCAAAATTTTTTAGAAAAACCTAATTCTCTCCACCTCCTCCTCCTCCTTAACGTCGTTTTCTTGGTGGATACCGATGGAGTGCTTCACGTTTGAGGAGCAGCTGCTAAGGATCTCCGATCGTTGCTTTTGGATCGCTATTAAAGGTTAGTAATCGATTCATATGTTTTAATCACGATTTATATGCTTTTATTTGGATTTTATATGTGTAAAAGTGTTTTACCATGCCTCCGCTGCGACTAATATCCAACACATGGAAATAGTCAAAAAGTAATGAGTGGGCACGTTAAACGTGCAGTAATTATTGCTCACATGCTGTTACCAAAACAAATACGCAACCTATAAATGAAATGATTATCACTATTTTTATCTCACTTAATTATATTCTGACAAAATATAACCGTTACAGTAAATACTTAAAATAAGCCAAGTAATTAAATAATGCCACGTAAGCATCGGAGTTTCCATCAGGATTTGCATCAGAACTTGACTATTATCAGAATTTAACAGTCATCAGAACATGACTTCTGTACTCAAAAAATGAATGTCTATTTCTGTGATTCTTTACACAAATACTGACTGGTTTTTTCAGAGTTTAATCAACAGAACTTTCATCAGAACTTGTCCTCAGAATTTATGCAAATAATACTTAACTGTTTATCTGAAACAACTTAATGACCACAATAATTTTCATCATTCATATGGAGTGAGAGTGTGTGCATTTTCAAATGATCAGATAAAGATTAAAGTCTGATAAACTTCAGATATCTTAGAAATAAGGCATAACTAAGAAAAATGCTTAAAATATATCTCTAATTTTGAAGTCTACTATAGAATAAATTTATGCAAGATTCCACCTCAACTGTTTGTGCTCATTTTATGCATCTTTTGAAATTCTTTTACAGTGGCTTCTCAGTGTAAATAAGTCACAACTGCTATCAGAATTTATGCTATTATCAGAGTATTTCTCCAATAATCAGAGAATGTGAAAAGTCACCAAGAAAAATTTATTTGCTTTTCTAATGCATATAACTTAATACCAGCAATGCACTTGGGTCTTCCCTTTCACATATTTATTCTAGATCTCAAAGGAGTACCTGACTTCAATTTTCTTTTCTTTTGTTTTCTTCAGATAAGTGAGGCTTATCAAGCATGTAGTTCATCCTTCAGATTTACTGACATCAGAATTTGACAGATAAGAAGCAAAAATCTAGTTTGTGACTTAGTAATAAGATACACAAAGTAAATTTGACTAAGATCAAAATCAGAGTTTGCTTGTGTTATGGATTTCAACATAAACAACTAATTCAAACATGGGATACACAGTTTGTTAAAGACTACTAAGTCAGCATCTAACAAATAATCCTCATTGGAGTGAATAGTCACAGAGCATTCAAAACACTATCAGAGTATTTAGAATCACATCAGATAACAATCAGTATTTAATATCTTAAAATTTAAGCACAGATTACATGGAGATAAAACAATATGTAAACACTAATCATAAAGTCTGATGCATGAGAACAAAAATAAAACAGATTTTGAGAAAGAACCTGAAACCATTCCAAGTTCATTTACCAGTCTTGTAAAGGTAGCTTCACATAGGGGTTTTGTGAAGATATCTGCTAGTTGTTGATCTGTTGGAACAAAATGCAATTCCACTATACCTTCCATCACATGTTCCCTTATGAAATGGTACCTAATGCTGATGTGCTTTGTCATTGAGTGTTGAACTGGATTACCTGTCATAGCAATAGCACTTTGATTATCACAGTAAATGGGTATTTTAGAAAATTCTAACCCATAGTCAAGTAACTTATTCTTCATCCAAAGAATCTGTGCACAACAGCTTCCTGCAGCAATATATTCTGCTTCTGCAGTTGATATGGAAATTGATTTATGTTTCTTGCTAAACCAAGAAAACAATCTGCCTCCAAGAAATTGGCAGCTTCCACTAGTGCTTTTCTTGTCTTTTTTGCATCCTACAAAATCTGCATCTGAGTAACCTATTAGCTTAAAATATGATTCTCTAGGATACCAAAATCCTAGGTCAGCTGTACCCTTGAGGTACTTGAAAATTCATTTCACAGCTATTAGATGAGGTTCTCTTGGATCAGCCTGAAATCTTACACAAAGACAGGTAGCATACATGATATCAGGTCTACTTGCAGTTAAATAGAGTAAAGAGCCAATCATACCTATGTAGTTAGTGATATATACTGATGCTCCAGTATCTTTATCTAACTTGGTTGTAGTGGCCATGGGAGTGGATGCAGTTGAACCGTCTTGCATTCCAAATTTCTTGAGTAAATTTCTGGTGTACTTGGATTGATTTATGAAAGTACCTTCTTCATTTTGCTTGACTTGAAGTCCCAGAAAATAGCTAAGTTCTCCCATCATACTTATTTGATATCTTTACTGCATTAGCTTTGCAAACCTTTCACAGAGTTTGGCATTTATAGAACCAAAGATGATATCATCAACATATATCTGTACGAAAAGTAAGTCATTTTCATGGTTGAGGTAACAGTGTTTTATCAATTGTGCCTCTATTAAATCCACTTTCCAGAAGGAATTGAGCTAAAGTCCCATACCATGCTCTTGGAGCTTGCTTAAGGCCGTAAAGTGTTTTATCAAGTCTGTAGACATGATTAGGAAATTTTGGATCTACAAATCCTGGAGGTTGTTTAACATATACCTCTTCTTCCAATTCTCCATTGAGAAAAGCACTTTTCACATCCATTTGAAACACTTTAAACATCTTGTGAGCAGCATAAGCCAAAAAGATTCTTATGGCTTCCAATCTAGCAACTGGAGCAAATGTTTCATCATAGTCAATACCCTCCTGTTGAGAGTAACCTTTAGCAACCAGCCTTGCTTTGTTTCTTGTAATTATGTCATCACTGTCAGTTTTGTTTCTGAACACCCATTTTGTGCCAACAATTAATCTGTTCTTTGGTCTTGGCACTAGGGTCCAGACTTTATTTCTTTCAAATTCATTTAACTCTTCCTGCATTGCTTGAACCCAATCAGCATCTTGAAGAGCTTCTTCCACTTTCTTTGGTTCAGTCTGAGATAGAAAGGAATGATAGAGACATTCATTTGATGTTGCTGTTCTAGTTCTGACACCTGCTTCAGGATCTCCAATTATTAAGTCAGGTGTGTGTGATTTGGTCCACTTCCTTGCAGATGGAAGTTGATCTCTAGAACTGGATCCTCCCACATGATCAATGATATCTCCGTCAGCATTCTCTGATGCTCCCCCTGAAGTTATGGTCTCTGAAATTTCAGAATTTGAGTTGGATCCTTCAGGAATTGAAGAATCAGAGTTTCCAAAATTATCAGAATTTGGCTCATCAGAACTTGATGAATCAGAACTTGAAGAACCAGTGATAGGTTCTGATGCTTCTTGAGAGTCTTGAGATGTGGTAGGATCATTAACTTGCCCCCCTGAACATGTGCATTTTCCTTTGGAGTAATTATAATAATTTTAATGACATCAATACTTAACCCGTCAGAACTTACAGGATCAGGATTTAGGTCATCAGAATTTACAGAATCATAATTTAAATCTTTATTTTCAATTCTCGGCTGATCATGATCATTGAAATCTTCAAGTCCAGTAATCTTTTTATCATCAAAAGAAACATTGATAGATTCCACGACAACCCTTGTTCTTAAATTGTAGACTCTGAAGGCTTTCATTGAAAGTGAATATCCGACAAAAATTCTTTCATTAGCTTTTAGATCAAATTTTGACAGTTGTTCAGGATGAGTCTTAAGAACAAAACACTTGCATCCAAATACATGAAAGTATTTTATATTTGGCTTCTTTTTCTTCACCATCTCATATGGTGTTTTTCCATGCTTGTTTATGAGTGTAGCATTCTGTGTAAAACAAGCAGTCTGCACAGCTTCAGCCCAAAATTAGGTTGGTAGCTTTGCTTCATCAAGCATAGTTCGTGCAGCTTCAATGAGAGTCCTGTTCTTTCTTTCTACAACTCCATTCTGCTGTGGAGTTCCAGGTACAGAAAATTCCTGCTTTATTCCATGCTCTTTGCAGAACTCTTCCATAATTGAATTCTTGAACTCAGTGCCATTATCACTTCTTAATATTTTAACAGAATCTTTGACCATCTTATCCAGTTGTCTGACATGATCACTTAGAGTAAATGCGTTTTCATTCTTCATGTGCAAGAAATACACCCAAGTATATCTTGTGAACTCATCCACTATAACCATAGCATATTTCTTCTTTGCAATGGACATGACATTGACTGAACCAAATAGATTAACATGCAGTAGGTGATAAGGCTCAAGAATTGAGGATTCAATTTTGCTCTTGAATGAAGATTTTCTTAGTTTTGCCTTTTGACATGAATCACAAAGGCCATCAGGAGCAAATACTGATTTTGGCAGTCCTCTCACAAGATCTTTCTTTACTAGCTCATTTATGTTGTTAAAATTTAAATGAGAGAGTCTCTTGTGCCAATTCCAGTTTTCTTCAATTGATGCTTTACTTAATAGATAGATTGCAGAACCATCAGAGTTTGTTGAAAGTCTGGCTTCATATATGTTACCATGTTTGTAACCTTTCAGAACCACTTTTCCTGTAGAATTACTTACAAATTTACAATGTTCTTCAAAGAAATCCACATGATAACCTCTGTCACAGATTTGACTCACACTTAGCATATTGTGTTTAAGTCATGAGACAAGAGCTACTGATTCAATTATGACATTCCCAAGATTGATATTGCCATATCCCAGAGTCTTTCCCATGTTGCCATCTCCATAAGAAACTCCTGGGCCAGCTTTCTCCACAAAGTTTGATAGCAAGGCTTTATTTCTAGTCATATGTCCTGAACATCCACTGTCCAGAACTAGGATATTTTTCCTGTTGCCCTGCAATCACAAAGACCACTATTGGTTAGTTTTAAGGACCCAGACTTGCTTGGATCCTTTGGCCTTTTTAAGTTTGTTAGCATTTACAGCATATTTAATTTCAGAGTTTATGCTAACAGGCTTCTTATCAGACTTTATATCAGACTTTACATCAGAATTTACACTAGAAGGAATTACACTAACTTTCTTCAAAGAAGGTTTTATTTGATAATAATCATAGTATAAACTATGATATTCCTTACAAGTATAAATAGAATGCCATAAACTACCACAATGAAAACAAGGATTTTGTGGTTTACACCTAACAAACTGACTCTTAACTCCTGATCTAGGAGGTAAAGAGTTTATATCTTTATTTTTCCTGCAAAAAGAAGCAAGATGGTTAGAGTTTCCACAGTTATAACATTTCTTTCTAGGAGCATTAGGAACAGGCATATAATTATTGCTTTTATTCATACCTTCCTTTCCATTCCTATTTTTCCTAGCTTCCTTTACACTGTTCACATTTCTTATCTCTTTCAGCTTATGCTTAAGCTGCTTCTTTGTCATTAAACCTATGTTTACTGAAGCTGGTTTGTCCTGTTTTAATTTGTCAGAAGTTGACTTTTTTTTGACTTATGTTTTAGAGTCTATCATCTTTTCAGATTTTGACTTATCAGAATTTGACACAAATTTGACAGGATTAACTTTAGGCTTTTCAGCCTTCTTGGTAAAGTTTGGTTTAGATGACACAGTTTCCTTTTCTTCTTTATTATCTAGATAATCTAGTCCTTCTTTCCAATTTCCAATTTCCATTTTCTAAGATTTTCTGAGTTGTTCTTCCAGAGTTAGTCCAAGTTTTGATTATCTCCTTTTCCTTTTCAAGTTCAGATTTAAGAGATTTATTCAATTTTAGCACTTCATCTCTAACATACAAAGCCTCATCTCTTTCTTTTTGAGTTTGATAAAGTATAGCTAACTCTTTTTCTAAATAGTCATTTCTGTTTTTAAGAGCAAGACTTTCAGATGTTAATCTTTCATTTGTTAAAGTCTGATATCGAAAACTAATGAACATGTTTTTAAAATATAATCTTAGCTCATAAATATCATCAGTATGAAAAGCAAGAGTTGATTGAGGTACCTTTAGTTCAGCAGCATCAGAACTGCTATCAGTATTTGCCATCAAGGCATAGTTCACCTCATCTTCAGAATCTGAAGTGCCTACCCAGTTTTTCTTCTTTGTGATAAGTGCCTGGCCTTTATCACTTTTTCCCTTCTTGCAGTCAGGAGAGATGTGGCCTCTTTCACCACAATTGTAGTACTTGACATTTGAGTTGTCTCCTCTGTCAGACTTTCCTCCTTTGCCATCAGACTTTCTGAACCCTTTCTTTTCAGAACTTCCACCTTTCCTGGAAAACTTCTTGCCCTTTCTGAATTTCTTGTAGGCTATCTTTGTGATACCATTCACCATAAGAGCACACAGTTGCATCATCTCTGCATAAACATCCATTTCAGATAAATTTTCAGATTCTGAATCATCATCATCAGAATATGATGACTCTGAATCAGACTGTATGATGAGAGCCTTTCCTTTGCCCCTCTTTGAGACAACAACTTTAGGAGATTCCTACTCAGCTTTAAGATCAACTGTCTTTGACTTTCTTCCATGCCTTTTGCTCCTTTGATCCATCTCAAGTTCATGAGTCTTGAGCATACCATAAATTTTATCAAGAGTAGTTTCAGTTAGGTCATAGTTATCTCTTTTGGTAGTAGACTTCAAATCCCAATTTTCAGGAAGAGCTAAAAGAAATTTTAGATTTAAATTTTCAAGATCATATTCCTTGTCCACCAATGACAGATCATTTTAGAGTTTGGCAAACCTGTCATATAAATCAGTTAATGACTCATCAGCTTTTGAGTCAAAGTGCTCATACTCTTGTGTGAGTATAGTCTTCCTGTTCTTTTTGATTGCATCAGTTCCCTGGCATCTTATCTCCAAAGCATCCTATATCTCCTTTGCATTCTTGCATCCAATTACCCTGTTTGACATGACATTGTCAATTGCACTATGCAGCAGATGCATTACCCTTGCATCCTTGGCAATAGATGAGATGTCTTCAGCTGTGTAATCACCTTTCTCCTTTGGTATCATCTTTGATGGTTGATCAGCAACTGCAACAGAAAGCTTGGTAGGCTTGTATGGTCCATCATTAATTCTATCAAGGTATTCTGGATCTGTGGCTTCCGGTTACATAGCCATCTTTACCTTCCATATAGGATACTCAGATGCTCTCAGTATGGGAACCCTAATGGTTTCATATCGATTGTGGGTTTGATTGTTTTGAGTATCTTGAGTTTTGGTGGGCTTAGTTGGAGTTTGTGTTTCTTCAGACATGATTGTAGACTGGATCTCACTGTTTGTATATCAACAGAGAGGCTCTGATACCACTTGTTAGGTCACACAATACTATAGAAGGGGGTTGAATATAGTGTTTATACAATCAAATCGATTTCGAACACAAACATGTAACAGTAATCAAGTATATTCAATATTACAAACTCTGTTATAATGGAACGGTTGTTCTCTCTCAGTGATGAATAATATCACTAAGAGCTGCTAGGTTACAATGTATAATCTTCCTCGTGAATGATAACACGTATAGTGTAAACCCTAAGCTGTGTTTATATAGTACACAGTTATAAGATATCTTCTAATTGATATGAAATATAATTACATCTCCTAAAATATATCAATAAGATATTATCTTCTACAAGTCTTCTAATCTTCTAACACTTCATGCATATCTTCTATTATTTTAGTCACGATCATTTCCTGTAAATCAGTTGTTTTCCTTATCTGAAGTATCCGCACTTAAGTCCTGATATAAATCCTGACGGCCTTAAATTTTGATATAAGTTATGACATCAGTAAGTTCTGATTTCCAGTAAGTCCTGATATTAAGTTCTGAAACTAAACACAACAGATTAGACATGACATCTCAAATATGTTTAACAGTATCCATTTAGCTTAAAGCCTGAATCTCTAGGGTACCATAATCCAAGGTTTATAATGCCTTTGAGATATTTAATAATTCTTTTCACAGCTAATAGATATGGTTCCCTTAGATCAGCTTGGAACCTTGCACATAGACATGTAGCATACATGATATCAGGTCTACTGGCACTCAAATATAGGAGTGAGCCAAGTATACCTCTGTAGTTAGTTATATCTACTGATGAACCAGTATTTAAATCTAACTTGGTTGTAGTGGCCATTGGAGTTGTTGCAGTTGAACTGTCTTTCATTCCAAATCTTTTGAGCAAATTCCTCGAGTATTTTGATTGTTATATGAAGATCCCTTCATCAGTCTCTTTTACTTGTAAACCCAGAAAAACTCAATTATCCCATCATACTCATTTGATATCTTGATTGCATTAGCATGGTAGTTATAAAATAAGGTTTTGTCAATTGTACCTCTTATGAAACCACTTTCTAATAGAAATAGAGCAAGTGTTTCATACCAGGCCCTTGAAGATTGTTTTAGTCTATAGAGTACTTTATCCAACTTATAGACATGATCAGGATATTTTGGATCAATGAACCCTGGAGGTTGCTCAACATAAACTTCCTCTTCAAGTTCACCATTCAGAAATGCACTCTTCACATCCATTTGGAACACTTTAAATTTCATGTGAGCGACATAGGGTAGGAAAATTTTGATTGCCTCAAGCCTTGAAACTAGAGCAAAAGTCTCATCATAATCAATGCTTTATTGTTGTGAATAGCCCTTTGCAACTAGTCTTGCTTTATTTCTTGTAATGATGCCCTCACTATCAGTTTTGTTTCTGAACACCCACTTTGTACCAATAACTGATATGTTATTTGGTCTTGGCACAAGAGTCCAGACTTTGTTGCTTTCAAATTAATTAAGCTCCTCTTGCATTGCTGTAACCTAGTCAGCATCTTGAAGAGCTTCTTCCATTTTATTGGGTTCAGTTTGAGATAAAAAAGAATGGTAGAGACATTCATTTTGAGTGGCTTTTCTAGTTTTTACACCACTATCAGGATTTCCAATGATTAAGTCTGGTGTGTGTGACTTAGACCATTTTCTTGCAGATGGGAGTTAACTCCTTGAAGCAGAACCTCCCCTTGATCCATGAACTCTCTAGTATCTCTTTGAATTGTACCAGTATCATCTCCTGATGCTCCCCCTGAATGAGTATTTCTAGTGCTATGAGTATTTGAGGAATCAGAGTATGATTAATTATTTACTCATATTCCTTGAGTTGAATCACTTGAAAAAGACTCTTGATGTGAACCATATTGCTCACCCTTAACATGTGCTTCAGTATTTGTAGAATTTCCACTAACATGTGGATCATCAGAGTTTAGATTGATATTAGGATTTAACTGTTCAGCATATGGTACTTCATTTTCAAATCTCAACTCATCATAATCATCTGTATCTTCTAGACCTGTAACTTTCTTCTCATCAAAGATACATGTATAGATTCCATGACCATCTTTATTCTCAAATTATACACTCTGAAAGCTTTTGTTGATAATGGATATCCAACAAAAATGCCTTCATCAGCTTTTAGATCAAATTTGGAAGCTGTTCTGGATGAATTTAGAGAATAAAACACTTGCAGCCAAAAATGTGAAAGTACTTCAAATTTGGCTTATTTCCCTTCACCATCTCAAATGGTGATTTTCCATGCTTGTTGATCAATGTTGCATTTTGTGTGAAGCAAGCAGTTTTGTGACGTACTCAACCCTGGGGTCAAGAGTTGACGTCACCAACAATAAAAATATTAAACATAATATAATCCAAATCACTAATTATACATAACCACGACCCCTCTTGTAACACCCTCCAAATTCGGGTTAGAGATTTGGGGCATTATTAATCTTAACTACTCACTAAAACTGCACAAGCGGAATATAAGTATAATAATTACCCCGAACTACTGTTACTCAGGATCTTTTAAGGTTAAGAGTTGAAAACAAGAATGACACACTAACTTTATTACAAACCAGTTCAAAAATAATCTGTCTCAAGAACTCTCTTTATTATAAAACTTTATTCTATCTACATTTCTCATCAAACAACTTTTATTCAAACCAACACTACTACTTATCCTGCTACACCTGATCTGGTAACTCAAAGCTCTCTTCTGGGATAGGGATGAACACTCTTGGTATAAGAGGGTCTCGCTGCTTCGTTTCTTGACTATGCGGGTTCTGATGGGTTTCATTTTCTACCTTGATTGAAAAACAAATAGGAATAACAATAAAAGGGGGTGAGCCAAAAATTGCTCAACAAGCCTGCAACAATATATGTAGTAACAAGAGAAAATAAATGAATCGAATTCTGATGGTTTGAACAACCATTTGTATTTGTATGGAATAATAAAGTGCCATTACTAGAGAGTGCCAAATGAATGGGACTGGAAATGAGAACTAACTATGCACTATAACCTGCTAATAAGTCAGGATACAGTGCAGATCTATACCCAGCTGCATAGACCCAACCAACATAAAGAGTACTCAGGAAACTACGGCCAATTAGTTAATGGTCTGGCTAAAACCCAGTCCGTATCGTAACAATCCAGTCCAAAGCTGATCATCCGAAACAATCGGAATGCATTCGATGTATCTCAACATCTGGATATATCATAATATATGTAACAAGGGTGAAAATATTGGAATATGAATAGAGGATTCAATAAATTGGGAGAAATCAAGAATCGAACTGAAATAGAAACAAGAATCAACAATTGTGTATCAGTGTATATGAACAAGAATTATCAAGGTGTAATTGATATGGAAAGTGGGGTATATTTCACTATTCTGAACTTAGAATAGGGGAAAAACTTGCCTGGCGCGTACTTAACCTGGTTCAACTCACCGCCTTCGGTCTCCTACTTGATCTGCCTTGCTGATACTGAATCAATCCTGGAAAGGTAGTGGTTTAGATAACTTACTACATACGTGTATCTCAAATTGATACCACGTAACCCTAATAATCTACCCATGCGTTTCTATCTGACTCGCGTATATAAATATATAGAATTATATAACATATAAGGTTCACATAATCATGTAAAGCACATAGCACATAAGGCACATAATTGACCTTAACCTCATAATTATTTTTTAGAATCGATACTAGACTCATACCCACATTAACTAACCCTATTTGGTTTTATTTATAATTTTTCGGGATTTATTTGACTCGATTCTACCTATACTAGGGCCTATAAACCTTTAACTATCACAAGATGACTTTCTTTTGGAAGAAATTATGATTTAAAATTATTTTTATTGAATTCGTTTCATTTTTCTGAATCTAGGGGTCTTCGTTTCACTCTAAAAAAACAAATCAAAAATACTAAAACCCGTGAACTCGGCACATCGATTTAGGGGTTATAAAATTAAAATAAAAATACCTAATCACTCCTAGGACTACAACAAAACTAACTGCATCAACCAAACAATCAAACGATTCTTCACAATCAAAAACTGAAATTCATGCCAAGAACATAAAAATTGATTTTGAGATTAAACGAACCTCAATTATTGATATTAATATCAATAGATTCGTCTCTTCACAAGGATTGTATCGGTTACTCGAGATGTTTCAATGGATTAGTGAATCTCCCAAAATCATGGATTGATATTCTCCCTCTTCCAAGAGCACACTTGTCACCAACACTTTCTAATTTAATTAACCTGATTTTTAATAATTAATTAACTAAAAATTAATATTAATTCAGCTATTTATAGTACTGAAAATAATACCCCTAAATAAAATTAAGGGGCTAATTACACACCTATAAAAATATTTGGCCCCAATTTTTATAATTTTTGGGTATTAATAATGAATTTTTAAATATCCAATAAATACAAAATAATTGCTAAAAATTCCCAAAAATTGTGAATATTATAAAAACGCAAAGAAAAATGATGTATAATAATTTCATGATCATATAAAAATAAAAATATGATTTTTGTGGGGCTTTTGGTACCCGAAGGGGTCCGGAAAAGTCATCTTTCGCGAAAAAGGTAAATTTGTAAAACGTCTAGGGGTTCAGAATAACGATATGATATAGGTCATTTTTGGCAAAATAGGGCCAATGATTTTATTTGAAATACGGGCTCTTAAAACACTGTTTGAGCTGTACGGGTTTTGATATAAAACATATAACTTATGATAAAATACTCAATAAATATCTGAATCACATTCTGATCAAAACAGACGACACGTAGCACATAGCAATTAGGGTTGAACGACTCAACACATTTAATCACATAATAATACACATAAATATCTTTATTATAATATAATAAAAGTGTAGTTTTCTCGGTCGTTACATTATCCCCTACTTAACAGGATTCTGTCCTCAGAATCATGCTATAAAAATAACTGAGGATACTTTTCCAACATATCACTTTCAAGCTCCCAGGTTGATTCTTCAACCACTGGGTTTCTCCACAAAACTCTCACTAATGGTACAGACTTATTTCTTAATACCCTCTCTTGCCGATCTAGAATTCTTATCGGTTGTTCTATATACGACAAATTTGCCTGAAGTTCTATTGGCTCATATTCTATTACATTTCTTATGTCAGGGTTGTACTTCTTAAGCATAGATACATAAAACATATTATGAATATGTTGCATATGGGGTGGTAAAGATAATTCGTACGCAACTTTTCCGACTTTCTTCAAAATTTCAAATGGTCTGACGTAACGAGGTTTCAATTTGCCCTTGTTGCCAAACCTAGTTAATCCTTTCCATGGTGATACTTTTAGCAGTACATGTTCCCCTTCTTGATAGTCCACATCTTTTCTGGATTGATATGCATATTTATGCCATCGATTATGTGCTGCTTCAAGTCGCTTTCGGATAAGTTCTACTTTTTCCTTGGTCTGCTGAATCAGTTCTGGACTTAGAATCTCGCGTTCTCCAATTTCATCCCAACATGTAGGTGATCTATATTTTCTTCCATATAAAGCTTCGTAAGGTGGCATCCTAATACTCGCTTGATAGCTGTTATTGTAAGAAAATTCCACTAGCAGTAAATGTTCATCCCAATTGCCCTCAAAATCTATCACGCATACACGTAGCATATCTTCAATGGTCTGAATAGTCCTTTCACTTTGCCCGTCCGTCTGTGGATGATAAGCGGTACTCATGTTTAACTTGGTTCCTAGACATTCTTGGAATTGTCTCCAAAATCTTGAATTGAAACGGGGATCTCGATCCGATACAATAGATACGGGTACTCCATGATGCATTACGATTTCCTTGAGATATAAGTGCACTAACTTGTTCAGTGAAAACCTTTCGTTGATCGAAAGGAAATATGCTGACTTCATTAATCGATCCATGATAACCCAAATTGCATCACGATTTGCTTTCGTCCTTGGAAGTCCCACTACGAAATCCATAGCTAAGTGCTCCCATTTCCATTCGAGAATATCTAGTGGTTGTAGTAATCCGCTCGGGCGTTGATGTTCAGCTTTCACTCTTTGGTATGTATAACACTTACTAACCCATTCTGCTATTTCTTTCTTCATATCTAGCCACCAAAAGTTTTCCTTCAGGTCTCTGTACATCTTTGTACTTCCGGGATGAATCAAATATCTTGAGCTATGAGCGTCTTGTAAAATTTCCGCTTTCAATTCCGGTACATTAGGCATCCAGATTCTCGAAGCAACTCAAAAAATTCCTTTGGCATCCTTCTGACTGGTAATCTCTTCTCCTAATAAATTGTCGGTTTTATGATCCATTACTTCTTCCTGACACCTTCTTATCTTCTCCAATAATTCTGGCTGAAAGGTCATGGCGTAAATCATTTCGGTAGAGCTTTCTGGAACACGAACTTCAATCTCCAGTTTATCGAATTCCTTGATTAAGTCTTCCGAAGATGTTAACATGTTCAATCGTTCCTTTCGACTCAACACATCTTCTACTGCATTAGCTTTTCCTGGATGATAATTGATTGAAACATCATAATCTTTGATTAACTCTAGACAGCGTCGCTGTCGCATATTGAGTTCCTTCTGCGTGAAAATATACTTCAAGCTTTTATGGTCCGTATAAATCTCACATCTTTCTCCGTATAGATAGTGTCTCCAAAGTTTTAGTGCGAATACGATTGCTGCTAGTTCAAGATCGTGCATCGGATATTTTTGTTCATGCGGCTTTAACTGTCTAGAAGCATATGCGATCACGTTGCCATATTGCATCAAAACACATCCTAATCCTCGATAAGAAGCGTCGCTGTATATGAAAAAATCTCCTTGATCGTCAGGTAAAACAAGTACAGGTGCAGTTACTAATCGATTCTTCAACTCTTGGAAACTTGCTTCACATTTCTCGTTCCATTTTCATTCTTTTGTGTCAACTTCGTCAATGGGGTGGCTATCTTTGCAAAATCCATAACAAATCTTCTGTAGTAACCTGCTAATCCCAAGAAATTTCGGACTACCGTTGGAGTCTTTGGTCTTTCCCAATTTAGAATAGCTTCAATCCTTGCTGGATCCACTTGAATTCCTTCAATACTGATGATGTGTCCTAAAAATTGCACTTCCTTCAACCGAAATTCACATTTTGAAAATTATGCATAGAGTTGTTCCTTTCGTAATGTCTCCAATGTCGTTCTTAAGTGCGCTGCATTTTCTTCTTCCGTCTTCGAATAAATCAAGAAGTCATCAATAAATACAATGATAAGCTTATCTAGATACTTCTTGAATACCCGGTTCATCAAATCCATAAATGTTGCAGGTGATTTAGTTAATCCAAAAGCCATCACGAGAAATTCATAGTGTCCGTATCTCATTCTAAACGCAGCCTTTGGAATATCTTCTACCTTGATCCTTAACTGATAATAGCCTGATCGTAAGTCGATTTTTGAAAATCATGCTGCTCCTTTCACTTGATCAAATAAGTCATCAATGCGAGGTAAATGATATTTATTCTTCATAGTTAACTTGTTCAGCTCACGATAATCAATACATAGTCGCATGCTACAGTCCATCTTTTTCACGAACAATACTGGTACGCCCCATGGGGATACACTCGACCTTATAATTCATTTGTCGAGAAGATCCTGCAATTGCTTTGCTAATTCTTTCATTTGAACAGGTTCCATTTGATATGGAACTTTTGAAATTGGTTCAGTCCCTGGTGCCAAATCAATAGTGAATTCAATTTCTCGATCCGGAGGTAGTCCCGGAAGATCATCTGGAAAGACATCGGGAAACTTACAAACTACAGGAATATCTTCAATCTTCGGGCTCTCTTTTTCGGTGTCCAACACGTAGGCTAAGTAAGCTTGACATTCTTGACTTAGCAATCGTTTCGTCTGCATTATTGTTAAGAATTTCTGCTTTTGTTTTTCACCTTTAAATGTTACCGTTGTATTTTCTTTAGTCTGCAATTTCATCTTCTTATTTGCGCAATCAATCTGAGCATTATTACTAGCTAGCCAATCCATTCCTAAAATAACATGAAATTCTCCTAACCTGAAAGGTATCAAGTCAACAGAGAAATGACATCTCCCTATCTCAATATCACAATCTGGACATACTCGATCTACCATAACCTGATCATCATTTTCTAATTTTATGACTAGCACTTCATCTAACCACTGAACCTCACAATCTATCTTAGAAATAAAATCTTCAGAAATAAAAGATTTCATAGCTCCTGAATCAATCAATACTTGAGCATTTACGGAATTCACAGAAAGCGTACCTGCAACCACATTCGGACTCTTTACTGCTTCTTTCATTGACATGTTGAAAGTCCTTGCTCTGGGCTGATTTTGTGGTGGTAGTAGTGGTGGAGGTAATGCTAAAACCCTTGGAATGCTAGCGGCCATTGCAACTCCTCTGCAGTCCTTGGCAATATGTCCTTTTCTTCCGTACTGGAAATAAGTGATCTCTGTCTTTCCCATCGGACATTCTCCAGAATAGTGACCCTTTTGCTTACACTTGAAACACGTGACATTTGGCTTTGTACAAATCCCAGTATGCTTCTTACCACATGTTCTGCAATCAGGTATAAAAGGTTGAATAAGTTTCTGCTGATTTGGGGCTGGAAGTCGGTTACCCGTCCTCTGGTTGCCCTGTTCTGGTCTCCTGGCATTTACTTTTCCCCGGGTTTGAAATCTCGGCCTTCTATTGAAACGGTTCTGGGAATTTCCTGGTCCCTACTCTTTCTGAGCTGCTTCACTCTCACCTTCAATGATCATGGCCTTCTGAACAACAGCCGTATAAGTCCTTAGCTCAAATACTACTACCCTGCTGCGAATCCATGGCTTCAGGCCCTGATGAAATCTCTTGGCCCGCTTTTCATCCGTATCTACTTGCTCAGGAACGAATCTGGCCAATTCAGTGAACTGGGTTTCATAATCCGTGACCGATAAATTGTATTGTTTCAGTTCCAGGAATTTAATCTCCATCTGATTCTTCATGTAGCCAAGAAAATATTTCTCCAGGAAAAGATCAGTGAATCTATCCCAGGTCACCACACCTTCTCCTTCCAAAGCTTTCTTTGATTCCCACCAGTAATTGGCCTCGCCTTTCAAATAGTAGCTGGCAAAATCTGTCTTCTATTCTTCCTCAACTTTAACCAACGTAAAAGCCTTTTCCTTCTCCTTCAGCCAAGCTCTCGCCTTTGTAGGATCTGTGGAACTGGAAAATTCCGGAGGCTTTACCGACTGAAATTGCTTGAAAGTAACTACAGGTGCTGCTGGTGGTACTTGATGTTCTGGATGAGCGGCTTGCTATAGAATTTGTTGTTGAAACTGCTGTTGTTGCTGCTGCATCTGTTACTGCATCATCAGCATCTGCTGTTACATAAGATGAAACATCTGATCCATATGATTGTTATCGTTCTGGCCCTCGGTATTTCCATTAGACGAGTCGGGTCTTGCTTTTCTTTTGGGTGCCATATTTCTGATAATAAAACAATTGGTTCTTTTAATAACAATTTACTAAACAGGTGATATGGAATAGAAACAGTCTTTATAATATTAAAACAACATTAAAACAGTTAATATGGGGAAAGAATACAATTTATTAAATATCTAAAATAAGTGAGTAAAAACAGTGTGATGTTTAAATAAATCATTTTAAAATAATATAAAAATTCTGAAAACATAAAGGGTACAACATGATTGTAAATAAAACAACATTTTAAAATATATAACGGTAAAACAGTAAAATAAATGTAAATGCTTAAGTGACTGGAAAAATAAAATAAAGAAAACGTGAAAAGGTTCATCTTATATATATACTAGCCTATAACCCGTGCAACGCACGGGCTGATTATAATTTTTATTATTTAATTATTTTTTATTATATAAAATTAAATTATAGCAGATAATAAATATATTTTATTGAAATTCAAGACAACGTTAATAATTTATATATCGTGTTATTGATAGATTCAAATTCTAAATAGTTAAAGTAATAAAAAGTCCTCGAAACCGTGGACGCTTATCGGAGTAGTGTATGCGGTTGATTTGGTGTATCCGATTGATTTGATATTTTTTTTTTAATTTGTTCTTGATTTTTTAATAAATTGTTATTTTTAAATTTGAATTATTAAAATAATTTTGGAAGTGTTTGGTTCCCTACGAAAAAGGTAAAAAAAAGTTGAGTGCGATTAGAAATCAAGTAGGATTATCATTCAAAGAGTTTGTAATTATATCAAATACATGATTTAACTTTTTTAAATAAAATATATTTACTTTAACTTTGTTTTGGAAAGTGTTAACAACCATTTTAGGAAGGTGGTAACCAACCGACCAAACGAAACCATGTTTCGCTTATAATAGTATAGTATAGATAGGTAGGACACCAGCTGCAGGTGTCAATGCTTGATACACAAGTCTATAATATGTCAGTCATCCTGCTACTGCTATTAGTCAAAACTAGTAGCTACACTCATACAAACTAGTCATACAATACTACGCTGCATCTATCTATAGATAATATACAAGATAAAAAACTCCACTGTCCGCTGAGATCAGAATCCAGGTGACACACGGCTCAGCTCCTCCTGCAAAGCCTCTAATACTACCTCTGTGAGTCTCATCGCCCTACGATATGCTGCCTCTATACGTATGTCCTGCTGCCTCAAGTTAGTAAGCTCCTGAGAACCAGCCCTATGGATCTGGCGTAGTCTCTCTCTCAAGATGTAGTCTGGTCGGAGTGCTCGAACTAGACCGTCCTCCAGTATCTCAAACAACCCAAGAATCTCCCTACACTGATCCTGCCATCTGACCCTCTCCTCTCTCTGACTGGTACCGCTGATATGGAACCGTGCGAGGCTCACGAAGATCTGTACAGGAACCTCGAGAAGGCAATGGTAATGGCTGATCCACCACTACCTCATCCATAAACTCTTGCTGCGGAAACTGGTATACCCCGGGCACAGGGGCATAGGTAGCTAGTGGTGCAGGAAACCAAACAGGCTGCTCCTGGGGTGCATATACAGGTGGCTCTAACTCTGGCTCCATCTGGGGAATCTCTGGAATCTCAGGTTGTGGCACGGGAACCTGTGGCTCCAAGTCCTCCCACTTTGGAATGTCAACCATATCAGGAACATCAAACATCGGAAACTCCAAAGGTGGAAAGTCAGGTATCTTCGGCTCAAAATACGGAAAGTAATCAATAAAATCTGTTACCTCTGGGGAAGGCAACTGATCTGGTGCTGGAACCTGTGGTAGAGGTGGAGGTGGTGGTAATGGAGGGAATACCTGCAATGATGCTGGGGCTAGTACTGGTGCTGCTACTGGGTCTGACTCGGTCCGCTCCGCAGATGACGACGAAGAAGCCATCTAATATACATGACAATAATAACACAAAAACAATCAAATCACAATCCTAAAACTCATAACTTCTAATCACATAAACAAACAACCCTAACATTCTTACTTCTATCTTATATGATCTTCCTATCTTATATTAACTCTAATGTTCTTGTTTTCAAGGGTCAAAACCTATGCTCTGATGCCAACTGTAACACCCTCCAAATCTGGGGTATAGATTTAGGGCATTATTAATCTTAACTACTCACTAAACCTGCATAAGCGGAATATAAGTATAATAATTACCTCGAACTACTGCTACTCAGGATCTTTTAAGGTTAAGAGTTGAAAACAAGAACAACACACTAACTTTATTACAAACCAGTTCAAAAATAATCTGTCTCAAGAACTCTCTTTATTACAAAACTTTATTTTATCTACATTTCTCATCAAACAACTTTTATTCAAACCAACACTACTACTTATCATGCTACACCTGATCTGGTAACTCAAAGCTTTCTTCTGGGATAGGGATGAACACTCTTGGTATAAGAGGGTCCCGCTGCTTGACTCGCTTCTTGACTATGCGGGTTCTGATGAGTTTCATTCTCTACCTTGACTGAAAAATAAATAGGAATAACAATAAAAGGGGGTGAGCTAAAAATTGCTCAACAAGCCTGCAACAATATATGTGGTAAAGAGAGAAAATAAATGAATCGAATTCTGATGGTTTGAATAACCATGTGTATCTGTATGGAATAATAAAGTGCCATTACTAGTGAGTGCCAAATGAATGGGACTGGAAACAAGAACTAACTATGCACTATAACCTGCTGATCAGTCAGGATACAGTGCGGATCTATACCCAACTACATAGACCCAACCAACATAGGGAGTACTCAGGCAACTATGGCCTATTAGTTAATGGTCTGGCTAAAACCCAGTCCGTATTGTAACAATCCAGTCCAAAGCTGAGCATCCGAAACAATCGGAATGCATTCGATGTATCCCAACATTAGGATATATCATAATATATGTAACAAGGGTGAAAATATTGGAATATGAATAGAGGATTCAATAAAGTGGGAGAAATCAAGAATCAAACTGAAATAGAAACAAGAATCAACAATTGTGTATCAGTGTATATGAACAAGAATTATCAAGGTGTAATTGATATGGAAAGTGGGGTATATTTCACTATTCTGAACATAGAATAGGGGAAAAACTTGCCTGGCGCGTACTTAACCTGGTTCAACTCACCGCCTTCGATCTCCTACTTGATCTGCCTTGCTGATACTGAATCAATCCTGGAAAGGTAGTGGTTTAGATAACTTACTACATACGTGTATCTCAAATTGATACCACGTAACCCTAATAATCTACCCATGCGTTTCTATCTGACTCGTGTATATAAATATGTAGAATTATATAACAAATAAGGTTCATATAATCATGTAAAGCACATAGCACATAAGGCACATAATTGATTTTAACCTCATAATTATTTTTTAGAATCGTTACTAGACTCATACCCATATTAACTAACCCTATTTGGTTTTATTTATAATTTTTCGGGATTTATTTGACTCGATTCTACCTATACTAGGGCCTATAAACCTTTAACTATCACAATACGACTTTCTTTCGGAAAAATTATGATTTACAATTATTTTTATTGGATTCTTTTTATTTTTATGAATCTAGGGGTCTTCGTTTCACTCAAATCGGACTAACGGTTTAATTATTATGAATTAAACAAGATTTAATTAATTAATAATTAATTATAAATAATTAATTATAATTAAATAATCCTTAATCATATTTTAAAATAATTATTTAATACTTATTATATTTTAAAATAATTATTCCCTAATTATTAGGATTAATTATAATTATTTACAAATTATTGTCACTTACTTGATTAGATCAATTATCTACAAATAAATAATCGATGCAACTAACGGTTACGTTATTCATCGAATAAGTAATTATTATTCACAACATAATCTAACTCAACAATCAACTACTCGTAGAAATACGAGCTACTCGCATTCCTCGTATACCTATCAACTTATTATTACTGATAATTATAATTTATTACCACTTATACGATTAAATCGATCATCTGTATTTAATTATTCGATTCAAATAATTTTTACGATATTCCTCGAATAATTAACTATCATTCAAATAATAATAATAATAATAATTATAATCCAACTTATCGTTCACTTACTCGAAGAGGTACGAGTTATTCATATTATAAACTAATTATCGAATGTTTAATCATATTATTCAATTATTTTTAATCCTTATTTATTAATTAACTACCCAATTATTAATTAATAAATAACTAATAAATAATTAGATAAATAATTAAATAATCAATTAAATAACTAATTTCGAATTTCTAAATTATTAAAATAATTCTGAAATTATTAATAATATTTTTCAGAATTTAAAACTGATTTTTATTTAATTTTTAGAATTTTTAAAACTGATTTTTGATTTTATAAAATATAATTAATTAATTAAAAATCCAGAAACAGAAAACAGGGAATGGAAATCGGGTTTTGAAGATCAAACCCGGTTCGAATTCCGGGTTGAAACTGGGTCGAACCCGGGTCCTCAAAAACAGCCCGAAACCCGGCGACGGTGGCCGGTTCCGGCGAGCTTTCCGGCGAGCCTAAACCCCGGCCAAAACATAATGATTTTGACTCGTTTAAGCTGCAACATCGTTCCTTTCTTCTCTCACCGTACAACCACCCTCTCCATCTCAACCGACGACCACTCCATCCCGTTCTCCGGCCAAAACTCCATTTTTTCCGATGAACCTCCTCGGAGAATCGTTTCTTACCCAATCGTGAACCAAAATTCACAAAACATACACCAAATCAAAGCTACAGACTGCTATAATCATTCCCAACACTTCATATTAATAAAAAACATCTAAAATTCTAAAAAAAACAAATCAAAAACACTAAAACCCATGAGCTCGGCACATCGATTTAGGGGTTATAAAATTAAAATAAAAATACTTAATCACTCCTAGGACTACAACAAAACTAACTGCATCAACCAAATAATCAAACGATTCTTCACAATCAAAAACCGAAATTCATGCCAAGAACATAAAAATTGATTTTGAGATTAAATGTAATAACCCCAATTTTTGAGAAATTTTTGAAACCCTTATGAATAGTGTTTTTGCTGAATGAGAAAACTTTTCATGCCACACTATGTAGGGGTTCTGTTATTGATATTCTGAGATTTTATTAGTACTTTATATGGGATATAAGTGTATGTAAAGATCGTCAGAATCCAAATCCGAACACTTTGATTTTTCCCGGAAATCCACTAGATACGGAGAGAATTGAGTATAAGGTAACAGGATAAAAAGGATTTAAATTAAAGGATTATAGGAGAGGATCATAAAAGGAATATAATATATTGAGAAAGGTTAAGGGAACCTAAGTAATAAGATCCCGGGTATGATCCCTCAAACGATAAACGAAAACGAAAGTTAAGCGAACCGTATAACAGATCAGCGGTCATTAGGCAAACAATTAGGAAGTTAAGCAAAGGGATTAGAGGAAGTGATGTCACCCAACCAATGAGAAGAGGACAAGGAAGGGAGGATGACATAGCAATGTGATGTAAGCATGACATAGGGAAGGAGGAGGTGTGGTTGGTTTATAACCACACAAATATAAGGTTATTAAGGTAATTAACCAAAAACAAAACAAAAAAACAACCAAGCTAAGCCAAACAAATCAAAAAACACAAAATCATTTCATTCTCATCATCTTGCTCTCGGCTTTTCATCTTTTTCAAGGGCAAGAATTTCAAAAATCAAGTTCCAAGCATTGTTAAATCACAAGATTAAGGTTATACAAGCAAGGATCAAGGTTCTTTTAGGCATTCAAAGCTCTTGGGTTGTGTTAGGAAGCTTCAAGGAGGTATAAACAACTTTCACCTTTAACTTATAGTTTGAACTTTGAGTTTTGATGAGTTTATGGATGGATTAATGTATATATAGAAATATCCATGTATGTATAGCAAGATCCATGTATGTTAGATAGTTTGGTTGGATTTGTGGTGATTTTGGATATGAATCTTGGTTAATGGTTAATGAATCTTAAGTTATGATTAGTAGATCATGTTTGCGGTTGAATAAGTTGGAAAACCTTGAGATTATGGACTGACTTTGCCTTGATATAAGTTGTGTTTGATGTATTGATGATGGTTGGGTGGTTTGTAGTGAATTGGTAAAGAATTGGAGTGGTATAAATATTGGTAATCGCGTAAACATAGCCGTCGTAACGTCCGATTTTCTTTAGACTGTTTTGTGCATAACATTAGGACCCGAGGACCCCCTGCTAGATTATGACCACTGCCATGTTTAGATAGATCATGTTACGAGCTTCGTTTTGATATGTAGTTCGTTCGATTCCGATGCACGGTTTAGGAGAAAAGACCGTTTTAAGTAACGGCGTTTCGCGAACGAAACTTTTCCCCTCGCCTTACTTTGAAACATAGGTTAAAGACCAAAAAGGGTTAATTAATGTATGAAACATTTATGGTAAGTGTGTTAGGCAGTTGGTAAGACACTCGCGAAGGAATCGCATTAAAACTCGTAAAGGTTAAATTATTAAAAATGGTGGAGCCGAGGGTACTCGAGTGACTTAAGAGAATCAGTAAGCGCAGAATAAGCGTTAGAGTCTAAGTTAGTTAAAGTATAGATTTACAAGTGACTTTGGTTTAATTCCAACTTACTTGTTGTTTATAGGTTACCAGACTCGTCCCGAGCCATTCGTAACCCCCCAGTCGCTCAGGCAAGTATTCTATCCGTTATACTGTTGTTGTGATGTATACACTTGTATATGCATTATCTTGCGATAGATGCATGTTGGTTATTTAGCAAATTCTTGCGATATATTGTAGCATGTGATATGGTACATATGCATGCCTGTTTCATATTCTTGAAATATATATCTGTTGGTTCAGTTGATAATGCCTATGCTAGAGGATAGCGGTATCTTGCATATACCCTTAGTATAGGGACCCAAAGGTGAAAATATTTTCTAAAACCGGGAGTCGAGGATCCTGAGTAGATTTTGTATATATATGGATATGGATATATATATATATATGGTTATAGTTTTCCAAACTATTAATCGAATAAGGTTTATTCGATAACTTTAAACTTTATTTATTATTGAATATTATTTGAATATTCATTCGAGGGCTTATGACTCCGTTTATATTATTATTGAATATTACTTGGATATTCATTTGAGGATGTATGACTCCTTTATTTTATGAATATTATTTATAGTATTCATTCGAGGTATTATGACTCCGCTTATTACTTAATAATATTCTTTATTGTATTAAAGAATAAGGTGTCGATAATCAAACTTATTTTTGATTATTCAAATAAAGATATTACTTTCGTATAAGTATATCTTTGATTATTTGCTATTCATTTCAAGTATAAGTTTTAATACTTCTACTTCAATTATTTTTATAAAGATTATTCTTTATGGGAATATTATTTAAATAATAATATTCAGACATTTTCTAAATATTCTGGGGACTGATTTACTTCATTAAATCAGCTTCACTCCAAACATTCTTAAAAATGTTTTGCGAATCTTCAAAATGATTTTTAAAAGTTAGAGCGGATCCCAAAACTCATTTTTTTATATATTTAAGATCCTCCTTTCGAAGGGGATTTAAATACTCGCTCAAAACCTGAGGGATCCGGCTCTGTGGTGTGTTTTATATTCGCAACAAGGTTGCTGTTTTGATAAATGAATTGATTACTTACCCAACACTCGGGAAGTAAAATTCTTGGAACAAGTTAATCCATTAACAGGCATCGCCTGGGAAATATCGGTGAGTTCTCCTTTCCAAATAGATACGACCTCTTGGTGGAGCCGCATCAACAAGTTTCTACTTGGGGAAAGTGGGGACGAGCTTTACGTTTCAGAGTCATGGATTTCATCTGAACTAGGAGTGGCGTAAGTGGCCGAGTAGCGCCGGCCCAGCCTTATTTTATTGGCCCAAATGGCCTGGAAGTTCCGCTAAGGCGGTTCATTCCTTAGGAGTTCAGTGTTCGGTTGACAAGTAAATCCGACAGGTTCTCCTCTACATGTAGAAAATGGTGGGGTTGCACTACTACGACTGATCATCGTAAGTGGTCTTCCTGGCGCGGAAAACTCCCGTAATGAGTTCATCATCCAATTGGATATTTCTGCAACACTACCCAGAGCACTTCGATAGAAATGCCACGGTTGGGCGATTGTTGAGTGTTGGCAGGGTCAAGTTTTCAAAATGATGTTTGCATCAAATGAAGTATCTCATAACTTCATTTTATTTTGATGATATTTTAAAGATTTAATCTATTCAAATCTGGTCTTGTAGTCTCATCTATGTGATGAACTTTTGAAGCTAATTATAACTTGAACGGTGGTAGTTCAAGTAGTATTTGGGAAAGATATAAGTATATTGGGGTATCTTGTAACTTCATCTTTTAAACTTATATCTAATTAATAATTGTCTTATGAATGACAAAGATTTTCAGAAAAACGTTGAGACAAGGTTAGATATATGAGATCACCTTGCAACGATATTTTTTTTTATACAGTTATACACTGGGACTTTGTGTATATTGTGCATGGAAGAGGACTTCCAATATTTTGAAAAGTATATATGTATATATATATATACTGAATATTTTGCGACTTCATCGCATTAAGATATCAACTTGGTTCATTTTTTTTGACCAAGACTTTCATGAGTACTATGAGAAGGCTCATATATTGTTAATCATTATACATATTATTTTGGTGGGCTTGCTGCTCACCCTTGCTTTCTTCTTTCATCACACAAATCAGATAGACAAGATGAACTGGACCAAGCTCCCGATTCGCAAGAGGTTAGGAGACGTTCCGCAGTTTTCTAGAAGCACTGATGCCGCCGTAGCTGAGGTAGGAACTACCAATAGGCTAGGCTTTCAACTTTTGATGTATCAGATTATGTATATTTATGAATTGTAATAATGGCAAAGAAATGTAAATTTATTCAGAAAACCTTTTAAGGTGTATTGGCAGATAATTGTGGAATAAAATGACTTGTGATTATTTTTGGATGTTCATCTCTGAGACTATAACGTGTGGTGTGTGTGTTTATTGTGGGGTCACAGTACAGAGTAGTTGATTAATTATTAAGATTGGGTGTTATTAAGGGAAATGGAACTCGTGACAACCGGGATCCCCGACCCCGGATTTGGGGGTGTTACATTAAATGAACATCAGTTGTTGATATTAATATCAATAGATTCGTCTCTTCACAAGGATTGTATCGGTTACTCGAGTTTTTTCAATGGATTAGTGAATCTCCCAAAATCATGGATTGATCTTCTCCCTCTTCTAAGAACACACTTGTCACCAACACTTTCTAATTTAATTAAACTAATTTTTAATAATTAATTAACTAAAAATTAATATTAATTCAGCTATTTATAATACTGAAAATAATATCACTAAATAAAATTAAAGGGCTAATTACACACCTAATAAAAATATTTGGCCCCAATTTTTATAATTTTTGGGTATTAATAATGAATTTTTAAATATCCAATAAATACAAAATAATTGCTAAAAATTCCCAAAAATTATGAATATTACAAAAATGCAAAGAAAAATGATGCATAATAATTTCATGATCATATAAAAATAAAAATGTGATTTTTATGGGGCTTTTGGTACCCGAAGGGGTCCGGAAAAGTCATCTTTCGCGAAAAAGGTAGATTTGTAAAACGTCTAGGGGTTCAGAATAGCAATATGATATAGGTCATTTTTGGCAAAATAGGGCCAATGATTTTATTTAAAATACGGGCTTTTAAAACACTGTTTGAGCTATACGGATTTTGATATAAAATATATAACTTACGATAAAATACTCAATAAATATCTGAATCACATTCTGATCAAAACAGACGACACGTAGCACATAGCAATTAGGGTTTAACGACTCAACACATTTAATCACATGATAATACACATAAATATCTTTATTATAATATAATACAAGCGTAATTTTCTCGGTCGTTACACCTCTACCAAGACCTTTTCCAGGTTTAATTATGATTTAGGTTACAATCATCGCAAAACCAACTTACTAGAGACAATCCTGACAATACTATCTTAATACAACAACTCAATAGACCAACTTTGGTCTAACACAACTACCTCAGAGGAGCCTAGCAGGGAAGGAACTGGAACTCTTCTCTGACTATCACGAAAGAATCTCCTAGGTATCTGCAATACATATATAAAATATTCTGCAAGGGTGAGCAATCATTTGCTCAGCAATACCACTATATGAATAACAATTAAAATGATTTAAAGTAAATCAGTTATAGGATCATAATTAATAACTTGTTAGAAAACAAGTAAAACATGTATAAACTGGATATCAAAACTAGCACGCTCTGTAAAACAATAACATCAGTCGTGTGCTGTTCATAAATACCAGAGTTCAATTTTTAGCATGCTATTTTCATTTCCAAATCTTTCGTTCTATTACAGGAACCATAAAACCATTTGTCCCGTTACGTGGACCCAACACCATTTGTTCCGTTACTGGAAACTCAATCGCTTGTTTCATTACTGGAACCACAAAACCACAATCAGATATGTATTAGACGTTATCTAGGGATGGATGATCAGGCCTCCACACAAATTATCTAGGATAGTTGGCCGGGCTATCACACAAAATGTCTAGGAAAGCTGATCGGGCTTTCATACAAAATAACCGGATCCGCAGAGACTAGCTAGGTCTTTGATTAACTATGCTGGACTAATCGGTTATGTAATGCGCGCAACAGAATTAGCCACTTACGCAACGTTATCCAATATCTGATTCGTTTTATCCAGTTTCAAAATCACTTTTACCTATCTCTTGTTAAAATCAATTCTGTCACATCACACTATTCAAAACCTCTTTTCATTATTAATTACATTTTAGAGATAGGTACTTTTCAGAAGTTACTTTTCCCCAAAAACCTATTTAAACAACATTTTCAAAATAAGGGATACGTAATTTAAAACTTTTATGTTCCTGTTCGACAACAAAACAACATTTCATTCATATATACTGAACCATAAGAGTATGGTCAGGGGTACTTGCCTTGCAGAGCTTTTCAAGTATCACTGACTGATTTCGGATTGACTCGGACGTTCGGCTTATGACCTAATTGGCAGACTATCCTGGATCTGACATCAACGCTCGGGTCCTTCGTTTGGAACCTCGCTGCGCTTGTCGACTGATCACTAGGTTATCTTTGGTCCAACGTCAATTCTCGAATCCTTCGACTAGCACCTATAGAGGTGAACTATTCTATGTTAGACATCCAGTTATGCTTGACATATCCTAGCTAACAAACCTATCCATTCAATATCCAATGCCCGACTCGTAATAATACACATATTATAATACACGAAGCAACCAGGGTCCACATACTCAAAACTCGGTTTGTGATTTAATTCTGTAAAATACATATAAGCATCGTTTTAGTAAATCAGGGTGGTCGAATATCTTACAAAACATTTCACCACGACACGCAATTAGAGTTCATAAAATACTTATAATTATATAGCTATGCGTTCGATTGATATTCCCGATAATCTGCAAGATACGTTCGCGTATTTTTGGAATTAATTTCTCAAAAATAGGGCAGCATTTCCTTCATTTATCGGACTACCCGTCGAAAGAATTCGACGTCAAAATCAACAAGCAACCCAACAATCGATCAATCCTAATCAAACCAATCACACAATCCAACAACCTAGAAACCGAATATTTAACTACTACTTTTATTTTGAAAAGTAGAAATTATAAATTATTATTTATTTATATTAGGACTCAGAACCGCGTCATCACAGTCCACCGTCGGCTCGCCGAGGCTCATCGCAGACGGCGGCAAAAATCGCGGGTATCCGATTTAATTTGGATTTCCAGCGCGAATTTCACCGATTAAAATAGTTATCCCCACGCGAATAAATTATATCACGGATATTACTCAAAGTTATTCCTGCAGAAAAATACAATAATTAAGTAATTTAAAGAACTCCCAAAACAATCGCGTGCAAGCACGCGTACCAACACCACAGTAAAACAGAAGCACATGAACAATCGGAAAACAACGCAGCCACACACACAGACTGAACACAGATACAGGGAACTAAACACTCACACAACACATATATATACACATAACGCACACCACGACGCAACACAAACTCACACCAACGCACACACATAGATTACACCCACAACACGCAATTACAAACACACATATATACATGATTATATATATATATATATATATATATATATATATATATATATGCAGGCACGCAGTCACAACACCACCGAATCACAGTCGGCGACCACTCACCGGAAAAGCACGACGGCGGCGGCACCGAACAAAACAGGGGATGATAAAGAGAGATCAGGGAGAAAAAGGAGATAAATGAAAATAAAATATAAAGAGTGAGAGAATCGAGAGGGAGCGAAGAGAGAGGCGGCGACAAAAAGATCAGGGAAGGGGAGGGGGTGAAACCGCGGTGGTGGAAAGGGGGAGAGAAGTTTTCTGTTGTTTTTGTTATTTTTTTTATTCCCAGCCATGACACGTAGAAGGTAAAAGTGGAGAATTGAACACGTGCCCCGAATTCACGAAAACCCGACCCATACCCCAGTTGCGCAAGCTGATTTCTGTGTCGCTGCGATACTTAACGAACCAAGGTGCAAACAAATATAACTCGAAAATTGTTAAAAATAGTTTTCAAATTTTCTAAAAATCCCGAAACTAATAAAATAAAATTTTCATAATTTTTAAAGCATTTTTGAAACGCAACTCGTACCTGCATTTAACAATTAACGAACTGAGCTACACTTAAATCGAATTTATAAAATCACGAAAATAGTCTTAAAATATTATAAATATCCCGAAGTAAATAAAAACATAATATTTATAATTTTACAACAATTTCTGAAATACAATTTATACCCGCTTTTATCAATTAAACGAATCAACGTGCGGGTGAAATTAATCCCAAAAAATTCCAAAATTATTTTAAATTTTTTGGAATATTCCAAACTTAAATAAATATGAGTTTCATAATTTTTGAAGCATTTCTGAATTTAATACTAAATTTACAGTTAAATACAATCAGAAAATCATTTAGGGTTAAATAATTGACGAAATATTGATTTCTAAATTTTATAAAATCCCAAAAATAATTATTGTAATTATAAAACCATAAAAACAATTTTAGAGACAATCCACATATTTATGAGAAATAAAACTGTAATAAAATTACTTTTAAAAGTGAAACAAAGTCATACAATTCAATAATTAACCACACAATTCAATCCCATACACTAGTACTCACATATACATAATAAAAAAATAATAACCCGCTGGCAGAACCCATATACATATTTTATTCATTTAATTATTCAATAATTACATATTTAAATAATACTAAAAATATACGAGTCGTTACATCCTGCCCCTTAAAAAAATTATGTCCCCGGAATCTGATTTAATTAAACAAATGAGGATATTTGTCAAGTATATCTGACTCTAACTTCTAAGTAGACTCTTCTACTCGTGGATTTATACAAAGCGTACTTACTATAGATATAAACTCATTCTTAAGGACTCGCTCATAACGATCTAGGATTTGAGTCGATCACTTCACGCAGAATAAATTTGGATAAAAGCCCATTAGCTCCTAATCAACGACTTTGTTCGAATCAGATACATATTGCCTTAATATTGACATGTGGACCACATTATATATATATACTACAACTGCGGCGACAACATCAACTCATGGGCAACTTTACCTATCTTTATCAATACTCAAATAGTTCATTATATTTAGGACAACTTGTCCCCTCTATTCATACCTAGCCAATCTCTTTCAAGGTGAAACTTTTTTCAACACCAATGATCCTATTTCTATATCCGCACTCTTTTAATGCAAGTCCGCCTTCTTTCTTTGTCTATCCCGAGCTGCTTCAACTTTTCCCCAAATCAACATCGCTACATACTCGGTGTGCTGAATTAGTTCAGGACCTAACAGCATCTCTACTCCCACTTTCTCAAAATAGAGGGGAACCCACACTTATGTCCGCACAGGGCTTCGCAAGGTAGCATTCCCCTACTAGCATGATAACTATTAACATAGAAAACTCAATCAATGGTAGGTTATTACCTCAGTTTCCTTTTATATCCAAAATATATACTCTCAACATATCTTATATTGTCTGAATCATCTTTTTAGTTTGGCCCTTCGTCTACGGATGATAGGTGGTACTCACTTTTAACTTAATTTCCAAACATTCGAACACTTCTTACTCATTTCCATCAGTTAAGGCTGGAAAGTAATCTCATATATTCACTTTTTATCACCTTCAGGTATTTGAACTTCAACTTCCACTCTTTCCAATTTTCTTATTAACTCTTCAGTGATCTTAGTTATGTTCAATCCTTTCTTTTTGCACAAGGAATCTATTACCACACCGACTTTGCTTAGGTGGTTTTTTTTAATGAAATAATCGGAATCTCTTGTTAATCTCAGCCAAATTTCATACCTTGAAATCTTAACATATAGTTTCTTCCCTTCTAATCTTTGTGGGGAAATCCTTGGCCGTTCTACGCAAACTTTCTTAATCCTTGAATAGCTGAGGATGTTATCAATAATACAATTTGCTTATCCCAGTACTCCATATACACCATGTTCCTTAAATCCTTATAGACAACTGATACACTTGTTACTCTACAGAATATCACCAGAACTTGCAATGCTCATAACTCATTCTAATCGAAATCATTGATATGTCCTCAGGCTGGATCTTAAGTCAATCCCGAGAAATAACACACTCCTTGAATTAGGTCACATGGGTAATCAATTCTTAATAGGGTTACCTATTCTGATTTGTCATTTTGTTAAACTCCCGATAATCAGTACACAACCTCATAATTTTATCCTTCTTCTCCAACAACATCACTGGTGCACCCCAAGGGACTATATCTGGTATGCTCACTTCCCTTTCTAATAACTTTATAATTATCGAACTAATTATTTCATTCCACTGGCCTCCAGAGACTCCAGGGCATTTATTTATTACTCAAACTTCCTCCAGATTAAGTATTTTCTTCTTTGTATCTGTACACATAGTGGATCTATCTTATATCCTTAGCTTATTACTCCTTTTCGTGTATGATTGGAAGAACTTCTTATATTACTTCTGCACTTAGAAACTTACCTTACTATTGGCTTCTGTACACTTTACAAGTCGCTTCTTCTAAAAACCACTCATTTCCTTACTACAAGACAACCAACCCGTTCCTAAAATCACATCGAACTCTTCTAGCTCGACGGGTGTCAGAACAACTGCAACCACGTCCAAATTCTAAATGCTCGATCTCTTGGTTCTTTTGAAAGTTCTGCCTCTAGTTGTGCTGGATGTTGGCCCTTGAAATGTAATACCTTGAGTAACCGTTCTACAACTCCTTGCAATATGCCCAACTATTCCACAATTATAACATGTAACTCCTGGATTTTCTGGATTGCATTCTGATGCATAATGACCCTTATGACCACACTTGAAACATTGCACATTCTTTTTGCATGAACCACTGTGTCTCCTGTCACAGGACTTGCAATCCACTGCTGACTTGACTGACTGAGCTGGAGTAGAAGCAACTGAGATAGTATCGGACTTAATCTGGGAGAAACTTTGTCTCTTGTGTCTTTTACTCCTATTTCGGCCAAATCGATTCTGAAATTCATGACTGGATTATCCTTGGTCTTCCTTGTCCATAACACCTACAGACTTACTTTTCTTATCACTCTCTTCCTTAACAGCCAACTTCTGGTCACTTTCCATTACCAGGGCGGCCTGAACCATAGAGGAGTATGTCTTGAGTTGCAGGGCCACAACTCCTCTATAAATTTCAGGCTTCAACCCTTGTTGAAACCTTCTTGCTTTCTGAATCTCCGTACTTACATACTGAGGAACCAATCGGGCCAATTCTGCAAACTTGGCCTCATACTCCAACACACTTCTTTCACCTTGTTTCAGTTCTAAAAACTCGACTTCCAACTAATTCCTTAGACCATCGGGAAAATACTTCTCCAAGATTAATTCTGTAAATCTCGTCCAAGAAACAGGGCCTTCTCCTTCCAACGCATGAGTGGATTCCCACCAATAATTTGCTTCATTTTTAAGAAAGTAGCTCGCATAATCGGTCTTAAGATCATCACTTACTTGTGTGAGGGTAAATGCCTTTTTCCATTTCCTTAAGCCAATTTCTGGCAACAACGGGATCCACTTCGCCCTTGAACTCTGGGGGCTTAATGTAATATCCGGGATATTGCATGTAATTATTTTTATCAATAAATTTTTATGTGATTATTATGTGATTTTTGGTGAATTGTCTGATGATTGGTGTGGATATGTGGATGCTTATATATGGTAAAGTATAAGTATGTTAATTTTATTATGACTAGAATAAAATATAGATAATTACGGTATTTTTCTGGTAATTTTTGGACTATTATATGATTTTATATTAATTTATGAATTTATTAATTATTTTTTAAATAATTATAAAACTATTTTATAAAGCCGGGAATCGTCCGACTTCAACCATTTTTAGGTTTTTACAACCCGAAACTCTTCCTAAAACTCCTTCCTAACCTAATCTGGTAATTCTGGACATTTTTCGTTTTTTTTACTTTTTCAATCCGGATTACAGTTTGACCCGTGCGTGGCTCGGTACAAGATTTTTGATAAGATAATCATTTTAGTGAATCATCAAAACCCGTATTCTCGAAAGACATGGTATTATTACATTCTTTTTATTACACATTGAATTCTCAATGATCAGAAGAATCTCAGGATCTGGCTGTTCGGGTGTCATCAGTATTAGATGTGTCGTCAGGATTTCACACATCATCAGCATTTGGATGTCATCGGTATTTGAAGACAGTCAGCTTAGAAGATTTGTTCAGTTCCTTATATTGGGGAGTAAATATCTATTACGTCTGAGTTATAGGACTTTATCTATTCAGTTGAAGATATGTATCAGTTTCAGTTAGCTTTTGATAATGCATATCTTAGATTGTTTAGTGTTAGTTGTGTAGTATATAAACACAGTTTAGGTCATCATATAGTGTATCGATCTCAAGTATCATTCGACCTATCAGCTCTCAAGAACATTTGTATTTCTTGAGAGAGTTTTGTAACAGTTTTTATCAGATATATATAAAAGCCGTTATATTTTATTACTTGTTCGAAACATTATACAATTGTATCCAACCCCCATAAATAATTGTATCTTTACTGGGCAACAATTAGTATAAGAGCTCACTGATAAACTTACAATCAGAAATGATCTAAACATGTCTTTGAACAAGTATAAAAGTATTAAAATTCCCATTCTGAAAAAGACTGAATATCCTACATGGAAGGTGAAGATGCTCATGCACCTAGACGCTACAGATCCAGATTATCTTGACGTGATTAATGATGGACCCTACATGCCAAAAAAATTGGTTCCTGCAACTCCTACTATTGCTGAACACTATCAGCTAAAGGAGAAGAGTGAGTTAACATCTGAAGAGAAAGTAGTTGTGTTGAAAGATGCAAAGGTAAGAAACATTTTTCATAATAGTCTTGATTCTGTGATGTCAAACAGGGTTATAGCCTACAAGACTGCCAAAGAAATCTGGGATGCTCTTGAAATTCAATGTCAAGGAACCATGGCTATCAAGAAGAACATAAGGGCTGTTCTGATTCAAGAATATGAACACTTTCAGGCCAAGCCTGATGAAAGTCTCACTGACATTTATGACAAATTTCTGACCCTGCTCAACAATCTGTCTTTGGTGGGAAAGGTGTATGATCTAGAGGATTCAAACACCAAGTTTCTGAGAGCCTTGAGTGAAGAATGGGAGACTCAGACTTCAGTCATACGATATCAGTATAATTTGGAAATAATTACTCTGGATGAAGTCTATGGCATGCTGAGAACTCATGATTTAGAAATCCGGCAAAGGAAGGAGAGGAAAAGCAACAAAGAAAAATCAATTGCTTTAAAAGTAGATGATAAAGCTTCAAAAGAAAAGTCTGTTGGAGTTGTAAGAAAGAAGAACAGTTTGCCAGAATCAGATACTGATGATTCATCATCAAATCCTAATGATGATACTAATTCTGAAACTGATGAGAACATGACAGATTCTGATGTCATGCAAATGGCTGCATTGTTGGTTAAGGGCTTCAAGATGATGCAATTTAGGAAGTCTAAGAACAATAGAAGCTTCAGAAAGAAGTTCACTGGAGGTGAAAGGAAGTCAACTGGAAGAAGAGATGGAAATGACTCTAAAGCTGGAAAGGTAGACAGGACAAAGATCAAGTGCTACAACTATGATGAACCTGGTCACTTTGCTACAGAGTACAAGAAAACAAAGCATGATAAAGGGAAGAACAAAGCCCTGATCTCATCAAGCAAGAATTTGATGGACTCCTCTGATTCTGAAAATGAAGACACATGCTATGCACTGATGGCAAGCCTTGATGATCTTTCTTCCTCTGAGTCTAAGGTACGAACTTCTTTCTTCTCTGTTGATACTGAAGATATATCTGAGTTGAAATCTATTCTTAAATCTCTGCATGGTAATTTTAAGAATAAGACTCTAGAAAATGATAGACTTGTAACTGAGATTGCGATCTTAAAATCTAGGAATGTATAGTTAGAGTCTGACTTAATAAATCAGATTGATTGGAAGAAAGAATGTGAGAGAGCTAAATATACAATACAGATCCTTGAGGCTAGATACAGTATGTTAGAAAAGGATTTAGAAAATGAGAGAAAAACCCTTAAAGCCTAGAATGATTCAGGCTAAAAGGTTCATGAGATGATCTCAAAGAAAAACTGGAAAGAATGCCTAGGCTATAAAGATGGAGTTAAAGATGTTGACACTGAAAATAAAATTTCCCTTAAAACTCCTGTTAAGTTTATCTCTATAGAAGCTGAAGAACCCAAATCCATCTTTGAAAAGGGTTCAACATCAGTATCACAAGAAAATTTGGTAAGTAATAAATCTCAAAGAAAGGAAAGCAAGGAAACCATTAAGACTGTTAAGAAAGAAAAGAACATAGGACTTTTGTCAGCAAGACAATTAAAAAAGAAATTATCTGAGGTTACTGACAAACCTCAAGTAAAAAGTCCTAAAAGAAACAGGAATGGTAAGCAAGGTATTTCTAAGGATTCTGATTATAAGGTTGTTCCAAATGCTCCTAGAAAAACTTGTTTTAACTGTGGAAATACTAATCATCTTTCCATTGATTGCAGGAGGAGTAAGAAAATGAAAATTGCTATTCCTGAGTTTGATGTTAGGGGTAGATCAGTATTTTATAAACCACAAAATCCTTGTTTTAATTATGGTAGTAGTTGGCATTCGATTTATACTTGTAGTTCCTATCATAAGTTGTATCATAACTATTATGAACCTTTGCCTAAATTTAATAAAGTTTATTATGTTCTTAATTCTTTTAGATCTACTAAACATGCTTCTGACAAAAGAAATCCTGATAAAGGAAAAACCGTCAGAAGTACTCCTGACACACAAAGGCTTAAGTTGTCCAAAAGAGGTCCCAACAAGTATGGGTCCTTAAAAATCCTTCTAATTAATTATTCTTCTGATTGCAGGGTAACAAGAAAAATAAACTTGTCTTGGATAGTGGATGTTCAGGACACATGACTGGAAAAAAATCCCTGCTGTCAGAATTTGAGAAGAAGGTTGGCCCAGATGTATCTTATGGAGATGGAAATGTAGGACACACTCTGGGATATGGAAACTTGATAATTGGAAAGGTAGTAATGGAGAATGTAGCTCTGGTGGATGGACTGAAGCATAATCTTTTGAGCATTAGTCAAATTACTGACAGAGGTTATCATGTGGTATTTAATGACTCACACTGTGAAGTTGTTCATAACAAATCAAAGAAAATTTTCTTGATAGGATACATACATGGCAACATATATGAAGCAAGGCTACATGAAATTCTTGAAAAGAAAGCTACTTGCCTTATCTCTAAGGCATCAATAGATGAGAGCTGGAACTGGTACAAGAAGCTCTCACATCTTAACTTCAATTCAATCAATGAACTTGCCAAAAAGGAGCTTGTAAGAGGATTACCAAATATGCTATACTCATCGAATGGTCTTTGTGATGCTTGCCAAAAGTCCAAACAAAGAAGAGTATCTATCAAAAGCAAAATAGAATTCTCTATTTCTGAGTCATATCACATGCTACACTTGGACCTCTTTGGACCAGTGAACATAATGTCCATCAACAAGAAAAGGTACACACTCGTAATTATTGATAATTTCACTAGATATACTTGGGTTTATTTTCTACACAGGATGAAACTCCAGAAATTCTTCTGGACCACATAAGGCAAATTGAAAATGGATCCACTCATAAAGTGAAAACTCTTAAAAGTGATAATGGCACTGAATTCAAGAATTAAAAAATGGAGGAATTCTGCAAGTATAAAGGCATAGAACAACAATTCTCAGCTCCTGGTATACCTCAACAAAATGGTGTTATTGAGAGGAAGAACAAAACTTTTATTGAAGATGGCAGAACTCTGCTAGAAGAAGTAAAACTACCCACTTACTTCTGGGCTGAAGCAGTAAACATAACATGTTATACTCAGAATATCACTCTGATAAACATACATGGTGTTACTCCTTATCAAATGCCGAAAGAAAAGAAGCCCAGTCTCAAACATCTTCATGTATTTAGATGTAAGTTCTTTGTTTTGAGAACTCATACTAATCAGCTAGGAAAGTTTGAATCAAAAGCTGATGAAGGAATTTTTGTTGGATACTCACCATCAAGAGCATACAGAGTCTTCAATCCGAGAACAAACGTTGTAGTTTTCTCCATAAATGTATCTTTTGATGATAAGAAGATTCCTGATTTTGCAGAAGACACTCATGAAAGTCTATTCTTTGCAAATGAAAATGCATTGTTAGAATCTAGATCAAACTATAATGAACTGTCAAATCCTGATGATCCAAATCCTGACACTCCTTCAGATTCTGAAGATAATCATTGTACTAATGAACCTGCACATGTTGAGGGGGAGCAACAACAAGGGTCAGCTGATGGTACTAACACTGAAGAATCATCTCAAGGTTCTTCTCAATCTAATCTCTCAGAATCCAATGCTGATTCAACATCAGATGAACATGAGTCAAGTCCCAATATCTCATCAGGAGATAACATAACAGATTCAGGGGTAGCCTCAAATACATTTGATGAGGCATACAATTCAGGGGGCATCTAGCTCCAGAAGGACACTTCCCAGTGCCAGAAAATAGACTAAAGATCATACTCCTGATCTGATCATTAGAAATCCAGATGAAGGTGTAAAGACAAGAAGTGCAACTCAGAATGAATGTTTATATCATAATCTACTTTCAAAAGAAGAGCCAAATAAAGTAGAAGTTGCACTCAAGGATACGGATTGGGTCATGGCTATGCAAGAAGAATTGAATGAGTTCGAAATAAATGAAGTATGGAAGCTGGTGCCTAGACCTAAGAACATGTCAATTCTAGGCACAAAGTGGGTCTTTAGAAATAATACTGATTCTAATGGAACAATCATCAGAAACAAGGCAAGATTGGTGGCTAAAGGTTATTCCCAACAGGAAGGTATTGACTATGATGAGACATTTGCTCCTGTTGCTAGGCTGGAAGCAATCAGAATCTTCTTGGCATATGCTGCACACAAGAAGTTTAAAGTCTTCCAGATGGATGTCAAGAGTAAATTTCTAAATGGAGAACTTGAAGAGGAAGTCTATGTTGAACAACCACCAGGATTTATGGATTCTAAACATCCTAACTATGTTTACAGACTTGATAAAGCACTCTATGGACTGAAGCAAACACCTAGAGCATGGTATGAAACCCTTGCTCAGTTTCTACTTGAAAGTGGATTCAAAAGAGGTACAATAGATAAAACCTTATTTTATTTGAATAAAGGTAAAGAACTGCTTTTAGTTCAAATTTATGTGGATGATATGATTTTTGGATCAACTAATCAAACACTGTGTGATAAGTTTTAAAAGTTGATGCAATCAAGATATCAGATGAGTATGATGGGAGAGATGAGCTATTTCCTAGGCTTGCAAATTAAACAGACTGATAATGGCATCTATATTAATCAGTCCAATTACACAAAGAATCTACTGAAGAGGTTTAATATGCAAGAAAGTGCAACTGCAAGTACTCCTATGGCAACTGCTACAAAACTTGATCCTCATGAAGGTACAACAGTTGATGTCACAAGCTACAGAGGTATGATTGGTTCACTTTTATACCTAACTTCTAGTAGGCCAGACATTATGTTTGCCACTTGTTTGTGTGCAAGATTTCAGGCAAATCCAAGGGAGCCACATCTAATTGCAGTACAGAGAATTTTCAGATACCTCAAGGGTACTTTTTCAGTTGGACTCTGGTATGCAAGGGAAGCTGATTTTGCATTATGTGGTTATTCAGATGCTGATTTTGCTGGATTCAAAATAGACAGAAAAAGTACATCAAGAAGCTATCAGTTTTTGGGAGGCAGATTAATCTCATGGTTTAGCAAGAAGCAGAAATCTATTTCTACTTCAGCTGCTGAGGCTGAATATATTGCAGCTGGGAGTTGTTGTGCTCAACTATTATGGATGAGAAATCAGCTCATGGACTATGAATTATCATTTTCAAAAATTCCTATTTATTGTGATAATCAAAGTGCTATTGCTATGACAGGAAATCCAGTGCAACACTCTCTTACTAAACACATCAGTATCAGATATCACTTCATAAGAGAGCATGTCATGGAAGGAACCATAGAGCTTCATTTTGTTCCTACTGATCAGCAGCTGGCTGATATCTTCACAAAGCCATTACCTAAAGCAACATTTACAAAGCTTGTAAATGAACTTGGTATGGTTAGTTGGGATAAATAAATTCTTTTCAATTTATATTTGATCACATCCTAATGTATATTGATTAAATCTTGATATGTCCTAAATGCTATTTTAGATATTAAGCCAGGAATATTTGATATATTTTATTATATGCATGATAAATTAAGTAAATTTATTTTCTAACTGTACATGTATGAATAAATATATCATTGTCATAATAACAAATCAGTTTAGGGAGATACACCTTAATAAGATTTTTGGTTAATTCATTAAGTTAACTCTTCGGTTAATTATTAATCAAATCCCTGGTCTCTTGATATTCCTTCTCTGTCTCTCTATCAGTTATTTAAATGACCATTCATCCTTCAGTCAAATCACATCTTCTCATACTCAAACACATCTTTTCATTTTCATTTCTCACAAATAATGGCGAACTCCAGCTGGTTCTACTGCTATGGCACAAATATTGTGACAATTTTTCCAAATGGAATCCAAACTCCATATCCCATCAACGAAATTCCACACGATATCTGGATTCAACTTCCAGACGTCATAAAAAATGATTATCTATTTTTCCAAAGAGAATTTCGCCTCCACAATCTTCAACAGCAGGAGAAAATTATTTGTCTTGTTGTTCTCTTTGTTGAAAGTAGGAAGAAGCATTGAACATCCTCCATCCGTTTCTCTTCACCATCAGCTTTGTCAGGCTTCTTAGACCTAGGTTGTTGATCTTCATCTTCTTAGACTAGGACTATCTTGTAACTTCTTTTGCATGTAATCCACGAATTTCATGAAATATACTCTTCTGATATATTAATGAAATTTCTTTTGATCGCAAGATTTAGTCTATGCTTATTTCGCTATGTATGCATGTGAATGTTCTTATTGAAGCCTGTTAATCTTTACATCATTCACTTAAAATATATATCTTGATGATTGTTTTGATTAAAATTGTGGTTTGCTAATAATTTGTGATGCTTTGACAAACAACTGTTGAATTCGAATCGACATATTCTGAGTTTTCCAAATCCTAACAGAAAAGAGGTCTCAATTATTGATGATAGGTCAACATGTTCTAATTCAGACTATTAGTAATAATTAATTTCTGAGTAGTTTTATTATTGCAATTAAGTGTCTCACTTAATTAATGGTTAGTGGTGGATTATCTGATAAACAAATTTTTACAGTTGTGTCTTGATATATCTGTATGTATTTTGTCTTTACTTCCGCAATTTACTCCACCGTCAAATTCTATTACCCAGTAATTGTTACCTGTCCAAAGTCAAATTCACTAAATTACCTTCTTCATATGAATGTGTTATACATACTCCAGAGTAGTAAAGTTATAAAACCAGAAGAAATTCTGTGACACAATTCATCATATACATAGTTTCATTGTGTACATCTCACTTATATTCTCTCTCACAAGCTATACACATCATGACACCGTCTGAAGTTTCACTACTTTTCAGCCAAACCACAATCATTCATGGAAATACGTTTGGCACTAACAATTACTTAGCTCTGCTTACATATCAGCAGTTACCATTATATTTTCATGATATTCAGGATTTTCTACTTCAATGTACAATTGGGTATGCTCTTATGAATCCTGTCAAGGTGTCATACATGGCTGTCATGCAGGTATGGAATACAGCTTTGGTAAATTCAACAAACACTGGCTTTTCTTTTGAGTATGAGGGCCAAAGATATGAAGTTGATGCTGATATTCTGCTTCAAGCCTTGAGATTTCCTGCCCTTGATGGTGCTCTTGATAGTCATATCACTGAGCAGCTGTTTGATATGCTAAGGACTTTAGGCTATCAAGGAGAAATCACAACCATTGGAAAACTGGCAAGGACTAAACTGAAAAGAGAATGGAATTTTTTCTTTGATTGCATCAGTAGGTGTTTCTTGAATAAGACAACAAATTTTGATGCTCTTCCATCCACTTCTCTAAAAATTGGGTACTCTCTTCTTTACTCTAGTAATTTTGATTATGGTAATATAATACTACACTTAATAATTGCTAGGAGAGCAGATGCATCAGGAGTGATAGGGTATACTTGATTTCTTCAACTAATTTTCAATTTTCTATGCCCTAATGCTATTTTTGATGATGATGAATTACTTCCTATTTTTCAAATTTCTAAAAAAGCAATCACTGGTCATATTAAAAGGGATGAAAAAAATAAATTTTCTATACCAACTTCTTTATTCTCTTTTGTTACTGAAGATATATCTGAGTTGAAATCTATTCTTAAATCTCTGCATGGTAATCTTAAGAATAAGACTCTTGAAAATGATAGACTTGTAACTGAAATTGAGATCTTAAAATCTAGGAATGTACAGTTAGAGTTTGACTTAATAAATCTTTGAAGAAAGAATGTGACAGAGCTAAACATACAGTACAAATCCTTGAGGCTAGATACAGTATGTTAGAAAAGGATTTAGAAAATGTGAGAAAAACCCTTAAAGCCTGGACTGATTCAGGCAAAAAGGTTCATGAGATGATCTCAAAGAAACACTGGAAAGAATGCCTAGGCTATAAAGATGGAGTTAAAGATGTTGACACTGAAAAAAAAATTCCCTTAAAAATCCTGTTAAGTTTATCTCTACAGAAGTTGATGAACCCAGATCCATCTTTGAAAAGGGTTCAACATCAGTATCACAAGAAAATTTGGTAAGTAATAAATCTCAAAGAAAGGAAAGCAAGGAAACCATTAAGATTGTTAAGAAAGAAAAGAACATAGGACTTTTGTCAGCAAGATAATTGAAAAAGAAACTATCTGAGGTTACTGACAAACCTCAAGTAAAAAGTCCTAAAAGAAACAGGAATGGTAAGCAAGGTATTTCTAAGGATTCTGATTATAAGGTTGTTCCAAATGCTCCTAGAAAAACTTTTTTTAACTGTGGAAATACTAATCATCTTGCTATTGATTGTAGGAGGAGTAAGAAAATGAAAAATGATATTCCTGAGTCTGATGTTAGGGGTAGATCAGTATTTTATAAACCACAAAATCCTTGTTTTCATTATGATAGTAGTTGGCATTCGATTTACACTTGTAGTTCCTATCATAAGCTGTATCACATTTCTCCGTCTCCACAAGAAACATCAGTTCAAAGTACTGATGCTGGTCTCTCACCTTCTCCTGACAAATCAAATCCCGATGTTACAACAGCTCCTACTGAGATTCATCCTTCAACTGAACTAGTCACTATTAATGATCCCCTACTGATTGCTAGTTTGCAAAAGCATCCTGATGTTCCTCCACTATCCTCACTTCCACTTGAGGATTCACCTTCAGGTATTGCTAACTTCCTCATATATTCTCATGTTCTTATGATTATAAATAGTCTCTTCTTTAAAATTACCTCTACTTATATGACAAGCATACAACTCTTCTCAGCCATCTCTTATTTCTTTGCTAAATATGTGATTGAGCCTTTCTGTGAGACTGTGTGAAAATATCATATAAAGAATTTTTTTTTTGAGTGGCAGTCTCCTGTACTGGAAAAAGGAGAGGTAGCTTTGAGACAAGAATCTTATAACTTTTTTTTGCTTATAAAGTTTCTTCTGTGAGAATAATATTACTCTTGAAAGTAATATATTGTATGAGAAGTGATAAGATCACTTGAAAAGAATAGAGAGATTTATGTGTTACCATGTTCTGTTTCAGGATCTCATCAGCCACATGCATCTCTTGCAAAGGATTTGGATAAAGGCGAGGCAATTTTGCCTGATTCTGGAAATTCTTCTGATAGGTTGTCTGATTCTGATAATGATAGTGATTTGGATGATTCTAACACAGCTCAGCTTAAGACTGCGATTGATGCATCTAAGAAGTCCAATGTTGGTTCTTCTTTGCACTTCAATAAAAATCCTTCTTATTACAATATTGATGCTGAGCATTTTCGACAGACAGAATAGAATTATAAATAGAAACTTGCAAATACTTTTATCTCATCTGCTGTTGGTCTGCAACATATTCATCGTGCCTATGATGAAATTCAAACTCTTGATATGAAGTTGCATCTTAAGGCCTCCACTATTTCTGTTAAAGGAATTCACTATGTCCTTGATGAAATGAAGAAGTCTCATGCTGTTGTCAAGGAGAAAATTGATGGATTTATGCTTCACACACCTACCTCAGCTGAATTCAAAAGTGTGAAAAATACTATCCTAGATGTTGTTGACTCTCAACACAGCATGGCCTCTAGACTTTCATCCTTAGAAGATAAGGTCTCTTCTATAGGTGACAAACTGGATGCTTTGTTTTCTCTTCTTTCAAATACTGATGCCAAAAAGGGGGAGAAGATAGTTGCTACAAAATATACACCAGACTCTATTCAGAAAAAGGATAAGGATATTGATGATGATGGTGATAGGAATAAGAATCCAGTTATAGGTGTTCGAATTGCTTCTACTGGTCAACAACCTCAACATTCCAAGAAGACTGGTTCTTCAGGACAAAGGAAGTCTACTGGTGCTCATAAAGCCAAGCACAAGACTACTGTTGGTGCTCCTAAGGATGATGACGTTCCAATCTCTAATTTAGCAGATGCTAAGGGATTATTATTTCCTTAAATGCATAAGGAAACAGGTGAATAGATTGTCTTGTACTACAAAGATAAGAGGTTTGAGCAAAAGAATGCTAGGAGTGCACTTGGGTATATAACTGAAGGATTTCCTGATCTAACACCTAAAGAAGCAGTTATGCAACAAAATGAGTTAATGGCTCAAATTGAAGCTGAAGCTAACACTTCTAAAGGAAGAGGAAAAAGAGGTGGGAGATCTACAAGAGCTAGAGGCAGAGGAAGAAGAGGAAGAACTTCTAAATCAAGTCAAGTGACTGCATTTAACTCTACTTTTCTGAATTTTCTATCCAGAGAAGGTTATGTTCCTCTACAAGGACATGAAGGAGATGAAGAAGTTCAGAAGCCAGAAGAGTTGATTATACAAAGGAAGAAAATATCAGCCACTGACATTGATCAAGCTTATACAACAAATCAGAATGTAAATCCTGATGCAGATATAAATACTGAGGTAAAAGCAGATCCTGATGCTATGAACCTGATTACTGATTTTGACTCTAATGAAAAAGTAATCGAAGCACTAAATGAGTCAACCCTTACTACAGTAGTCACTCCTCATATTTCAGAGGTTGATGAAAAAGAAAAGGTTGATAGAAGGAAAGCTGATCAAGCATGCAAAGATTATGTGCAGAGAGTTTTAAAATCAAAGAGAGAACTATGGCATAAAGCAAAAGGGAAGATTCATGATCTGTCTACAAGTTATGCTCCTCTCAGCAAGAATGATAGAAAATGGAAAGACATATATACATTTGATTATCCTAAAGGGTTCAAGCATGTTGAATTTGTGTCAGCTGGTTTAAGAGATTCTATTTCAGAATAGGAAGATGTTGATAAGTCCATCAAGAAACCTTCTTGGGTGGAATACAATGAAAAACTGAAACTTGTCAAATCTCGAACCAGAGGAGGCATTGGTCATTCTGATATGGAGATTTTTAGATCTAATCTGCTGGATACAAATACTCTGACATAGAATCTTGGTGAAAGAATTTCTCCTTCACATTTTGAGAAAGTTGAAGCTGTGAAGATCGTTTATAGAAAGATAAATGATAATGATGGCATATAAGAGATTCTTTACTTTTTCAGAGATGGTAAAGTAAAAATCTTTTCTTTGCAGCAACTCTTAATGAAGACTGTGATAGAATTGAAATATATTCACTATCTTCTTAGAGTTGAGAACAATGTCACTAGAAATTGGTCTTTTATGATACTTGAAGTCATCAGAAGAAGAGTCATGATAAAAGATGATAAATACAATGGTGATTATGTTCCTGAGTACAGAACTTATACTGGTCAAGAAATGAAGATGAAAAAGGGAGCTGCAGTGCTAAAAAAAATTCTCAACAGTCCTCAGTTATCCTTCAGTCCCGATCATGAAGATGTCAGTTTAAGTTTCATGTTGATTGGTGATCTTGAGATAAATAAAATGTCAATTTCTAAGTTGAGATCAGCCATCTATCAGCTTGGAGAAGACACTGGAGAGAAGAGAGAGTTAAAGAAAAAGCTTGTTAAAGTCCTACGAGACAAGGGGAATAAAGATTGAAAAACTTTCTGGAAACAACTTTCAGTTATCTGAAGATACTGAAGTAAGCTTTACTCCTTGTACATTTTGTAGATTGGTTTTGGCATCATTGAGAATGGAATTTGTGCTTCATTACATTAAGCATAAATTGGGGGATATTGTTACATATTGAATTCTCAATGATCAAAAGAAGCTCGGGATCTGGTTGTTCGGGTGTCATCAGTATTTGATGTGTCGTCAGGATTTGACACATCATGAGCATTTGGATGTCATTAGTATTTAAAGAGAGCCAGCTTAGAAGATTTGTTATGTTCCTTGTATTGTGGAGTAGATATCTTTTACGTCTGAGTTATAGGACTTTATCTATTCAGTTGAAGATATGTATCAGTTTCAGTTAGCTTTTGATAATGCATATCTTAGATTGTTTAGTTGTAGCTGTATAGTATATAAACACAATTTAGGTCATCACATAGTGTATCGATCTCGAGTATCATTCGACCTAGCAGCTCTCAAGAACATCAGTATTTCTTGAGAGAGTTTTGTAACAGTTTTTATCAGATATATATAAAACATGTTATATTTTATAACTTATTCGAAACATTTATACAATTGTATCCAACCCCCCTTAAACAATTGTATCTTTACTGGGCAACAATTTTCGTATAAAGTGTTTTATAAGAAGCCCGGTTTGGATAATTATCCAGTACGGGTATCAAATCGGATCATTTTTGCTAAGTAACTAATTTAACGATCCAAAACGATCCAAAATGAGCCAATATTCCAAAAATATATATAGCCCTTTTATCATTTAATTTTATTCGTATAATCATAATCAGTCACTAAAACCCCGTAAAAAACAGAGAAAATGTCGAATTCATGTCGCGTTCTTCAAAATCAAACGCACGAATGAAGGCGTTATCGAACTCCGATTCAAGCGTGCAATATATCAAAACGAAGCTCTCAAAAATACCTTTATGAATCAACCATCTATTTTTGTGCATAAATCAAGGTATTTTTCTTATTAAATTATTTTATTTCGAATTTATTAAAGACTAAATTATGAAAAAATATTCTTGATATTATTGATATGATTTGATGATTCCATCGTGTAGATAATATTTTTCTAGTCAATTTGGTATATTATATGTCAAAAATATAGTTCAATAACATAGAGAAAATGATGTTTGATTCTGGAAATTGAAATTAGGGTTTATAGGCTGAATGTTCTTCATTGGAAATTGGGTATTTCTGTGTTTAGGGTTATTGTTTGAAATTGATTGCACATATTTGTAGATCGTCCAAAGATGAATCAATTGGTATAAACAGATTAAACAGACGATTCTGAAAAAGCCTTGATCGTAAAATTCACCAGAGCGGCGGCGGAAACTTCGGGTGCATATTCCGGTCGAACCGCGTGATTATTGCATAAAATTCTTGCACGAACGTGTTCCTTGAGGTGAATACAATGGATGCTAGTAATTTGGTCGAGTTCTGGACATGTGACAGGTCGCCGGAAAGCTCGGCGGTCCCCGTTAATGGCGACCGGCCGGCGAACGACGACAAAAGACGGCGAACGAGGAAGAAGGGGGTGCAAATTGTAGTTTAGCCCCCTATATTTTGCAAACCTTTTAAATTTCAGATTCCTGTTTTCAAAAATTCCAAAAATCATATTTCCATTTTATTTAATTTCAGAAAATCAATTTTAATTATTTTAAATTCCGAAAATTGTTTTAGTTTATTTATTTATTCAAAAATAAATCAAAATTATTTTATTAATTAATTTTAATTAGTTTTTAATTATTTTAATTAATCAATTAATTTATTATTAATTGATTAATTAATTTGATTAATTATTAATTAATTTTAATTGATTTAAGAATTAGATTTAATTATTTATTTTGTTGGTTTAAAAATTCTGGAAAATAGTTTAGAGCTTTAAAATATTATTTTAAAATATTTTCAAGGCTCGATAATTATTATAAAATTATTTTAAAATCAGATTCGGGTGTTCGATGTAATAACCCCAATTTTTGGAATTTTTGAAACCTTGATGAATAGTAACTTTTGCCGACTATGCTGATTAAGAAAAATTATCAGACCACGCTATATAGGAGTACTGTTATGGAAATTCTAAGATCGTATTAGTATTCCACAAATTAAATGAATGTATGTAAAGGTCGTCAGAATTCGAATTCGAACACTTTGATTTTTCCCGAAAATCCACCAGATACCGATAGAATTGAGTATAAGGTAACATGATTGAAAGGATTTTAATTCAAGGATTATAAATGAGGATCATTAAAGGATTATAAAATATTAGGAAAGATTTGGGGAAGCTCAAATAATGAGATCCCGGATATGATCCCTCAAACGGGTATCGAGAACGAAATTTAAGCGAACCATAGAACAAATACGCAACCAAGAGATAAGCTTGTACAAGAATCCAAGGTATTATGACATCATCAAACCACAAGACAAAGACATGTGGCAAATAGATGACACAAGCAAGATGACATAAGCATGACAAGGGGTTTTGTTTTGTTGGTTGATTTTAAGCCATGTAAAATTTACCATGGTAAAAAGCTAAAACATTTTCCAAGGCAAAAAGGAGAAGCAACCAAGCAAATATCATAAAACACAAAAATTAGAAGTTGACTTTTGCTTCCAATAGCAAAAGCTCTCGGCCAAAACAAACCCACCAACTTTAAACTGCCATATCTCCTTCAATACTCACTCAAATATTGTGTTCTATAGCTTGTTGGAAAGGTATTGACATGGCCTAAAACTCTTGTTCACAAGTCTCGTCCAAATTAGCATGGTAAGACCCTCATTTTTACAGTTCTTTCAATAGGACTTTTAGAAACTTTAAAGCCTAACTTTGTGTTCTTGATTTCTTTGGAAAGGTCAAGCTTGTAGGAGGCTCCATAAGGCTTCCTAGTAACTTTCTACCCTCCAAGAAAGGTATAAATCTTCACACCCTTTAGTAATAAGTTTGAATGTTGAAGTTTGGAGATGGTTTGGATGGATGAGTAGTAATTTGAATGATAAGCATGATTCGAGATTAATTGTTAAGTAGTTTAGTTGAATTTGGAGATGTTATAATATATGATTGGATTGAGATCCTTGAGCTTATTATGACTGAAATCAGTAGCATTGATGTGTATCTTAAGTTGTTGTTGATTAGTAGTTGGATTGATATGATTTGGAATGGTAAAAATTTGGGAAATCGCGTAAACATAGCCGTCGTAATATCCGATTTACTTTAGACTGTTTTTGCTTTTAACATCAGGACCCGAGAACTCCCTGTTAGATTTTTACCATTGCCATGATTAGATAGTTCATGTTACGAGCTTCGTTTTGATATGTGGTTCATTTGAATCCGATGTACGGTTTAGAAGAAACGACCGTTTTAAGTAACGGCGTTTCGCGACCGAACCATTACCCCTTGCCTTACTTTGAAACCTTGGTTAAGGACTTTAAATGACTATTTGGGGTATGAAACATTTATGTAAAGTGGATTATGCAGTTGGTAAGGTACTCGCGAAAGAATCGCTTTAAAATTCTTAATGGTTAATTTATTAAAAATGGTGGAACCGAGGGTACTCGAGCGACTTAATTAAATCGTTAAGCGCGAAAGCGAACGTTAGGACTCTAAATGGTTAAAGTCTAGTTTCTTAAGCGACCGGAGTTTAATTCCGACTTATGTTGTTGTTCATAGGTTATCGGACCCACTCTACGCTTAAGTCTAACCCGGAGCACTCAGGCAAGTTTTCTACCCGTTATACTGTTGTTGTTATGTATATATGTATATGCATTATCTTGTGATAGATGCATGTTGGTTAATTAACAAATTTTGCGATATATTGAAGCATGCTGATATGGTATATATATGCATGCCTGTTTCGTATTCTTTCCATATATATCTGTCGGTTCAGTTGATAATACTTATGCTAGAGAATAGCGGTAATTTGCATATACCCCTAGTATAGGGACCCAAAGGTGAAAACATTTTCTAAAACCGGGAGTCGAGGATCCCGAGTAGATTATATATATATATATTTATATATATATGGTTATAGTTTTCAAAACTATTAATCGAATAAGGTTTATTCGATAACTTTATATTATTTAATGAATATTATTTTGAATATTCATTCGAGGGCTTATGACTCGGCTTATTTATTTATTGAATATTATTTCGAATATTCATTCGAGGGCTTATGACTCGGCTTATTTATTTATTGAATATTATTTCGAATATTCATTCGAGGGCTTATGACTCAGCTTATTTTATTTATTGAATATTATTTGAATATTCATTTGAGGATCTATGACTCCGATTAATTGCTGAGATATATTCTTTATTTTATTAAAGAATAAGGTGTCGATAATCAAACTCACTTTTGATTATTCAAATAAAGATAGTACTTTCGTATAGGTATATCTTTGATTATTTAATATTCATTTCAAGTATAAGTTTTAAAACTTCTACTTCAATTATTTTTATAAAGATTATTCTTTATGGGAATATTATTTAAATAATAATATTCAGATATTTTCTAATATATTGGGACTGATTTATTTTGTTAAATCAGCATCACTCCAAACATTCTTAAAAATATTTTGCGAGTCTTCAAAATGATTTTTAAAAGTTAGAGCGGATCCCAAAACTCATTTTTATATTTAAGATCCTCCTTTCGAAGGGGATTTAAATACTCGCTCAAAACCTGAGGGATCCGACTCTGTGGTGTGTTTTATATTCGCAACAAGGTTGCTGTTTTGATAAATGAATTGATTACTTACCCAACACTCGGGAAGTAAAATTCTTGGAACAAGTTAATCCATTAACAGGCATCGCCTGGGAAATATCGGTGAGTTCTCCTTTCCAGCTAGATACGACTTCTTGATGGAGCCGTATCAACAAGTTTCTACTTGGGGAAAGGGGTAATGAGCTTTACGTTTCAGAGTCATGGATTTCATCTGAACTAGGAGTGGCATAAGTGGTCGAGTGGCGCCGGCACAACCTTATTATATTGGCCCAAATGGCCTGGAAGTTCCGCTAAGGCGGTCCATTCCTTAAGAGTTCAGTGTTCGGTTGACAAGTAAATCCGACAGGTTCTCCTCTACATGTAGAAAATGGTGGGGTTGCACTACTACGACTGATCATCGTAAGTGGTCTTCCTGGCGCGGCAAACTCCCGTAATGAGTTCATCATCCAATTGGATATTTCTGCAACACTACCCAGAGCACTTCGATAGAAAGGCTACGGTTGGGCGATTGTTGAGTGTTGGCAGGGTCAAGTTTTCAAAATGATGTTTGTATCAAATGAAGTATCTCGTAACTTTATTTTATTTTGATGATATTTTAAAGATTTAATCTATTCAAATCTGGTCTTGTAGTCTCATCTATGTGATGAACTTTTGAAACTAATTATAACTTGAACGGTGGTAGCTCAAGTAGTATTTGGAAAAGATATAAGTATATTGGAGTATCTTGTAACTTCATCTTTTAAACTTATATCTAGTAAATGATTATCTTATGTATGTCAAAGATTTTCAGAAAAATGTTGAGACAAGGTTAGATATATGAGATCACCTTGCAACGATAGTTTTATACAGTTATAAACTGGAACTCTGTGTATATTATACATGGAAGAGGACTTCCAAGATTTTGAAAAGTATATATGTATATATACTGAATATTTTGCGACTTCATCGCATTAAGATATCAAACTTGGTTCATTTCTTTTGACCAAGACTTTCATGAGTACTATGAGAAGGCTCATATACTGTAAATCATTATACATATTATTTTGGTGGGATTGTTGCTCACCCTTGATTTCTTCTTTCATCACACAACAACAGATAGAAAAGATGAACAGGACCAAGCTCCCAATTCGCGAGCGGATAGAAAACGTTCCGCAGTTTCCTATAGGCATTGATGTCGCTGTAGCTGAGGTAGGAATTACCAATAGGCTAGGCTTCAACTTTTAATGTACCAGATTTATGTATATTTATGAATTGTAATAATGGCAAAGAAATGTAAATTTATTTAGAAACCCTTTTAAGGTGTATTGGCATATAATTGTGGAATAAAATGACTTGTGATTATTTTTGGATATTCATCTCTGAGACTATAACTTGTGGTGTGTGTGTTTATTGTGGGGTCATAGTACAGAGTAGTTGATTATTTATTAAGATTGGGTGTTATTAAGGGAAATGGAACTCGTGACAGCCCGGATCCCCGACCCCGGATTTGGGGGTGTTACATTCGAACTCTATTATTTAATTATAAAATAATTCAGAGACCCGTTTTAATTCCGAAAAATGTTCAAAAATTCGTAATAAATACCTGGAAAATTATTTTGACCCCGAATCTTCTTTGAATAATTATTTTGATCGAATATCTTTCATGCTATGTGCTACGTGTTATCTGAGTGATGTGTTATATGCCTATGTGATTATTATTTGGTTATTTTAGTCATAAATTTCAATCCGTAAATCAGATTTGGGTGAAACGAAGGGTAGATAAAAGCTTATGACGTCTATGTGAAGATTAGAATAATATGAGTATGACTAATTGATAGATTCTTGTTATGCCTACCTGAGTCAGCGAGGCATAGAAAAGGAAACCAGTGATCTATAAATAGAATCGAAGCGTAAAAAGAGAAGGCAAATGATTGATAAATAGAAGCAAGGCATAGAAAGAGAAGGAACGTGGTTGATGAGTAAAACTATTAGATGAGTACAAGTAAAGTTGGAAATCATCTGTGATAAGACAAGTACTTTTGAACCTTTCTTTAAGATATATTGCAAATATTTTCGAACTTTCTCATAACATGTTGCTATTATTCAAATTAACTCTTGTTTTATATTGCAAGCGCTTTAAGCTATTCAACCTTGAACCCTGATTCTTATTGATCTTGAGCCATAAACCTTATTCTTCATATACCACTGATTGTTGAATTCTCAGCTACGAGCCAAACACATACGATACTACTCCACAAGTACATATCTATCACATACTGATTTCTGATATTGAATTGCTTGACATTCCAACCTTTATTCCTTTTTTAACAGAAGACCAATCCTTGGAACCCTTGAACCCTTGGTCTTCTACTTTCTGATTATTTTCTTGATTGAAAACCAATCTTTTTGAATTCCTTGTTATACCTTCATGGTATTGTGAATCACCCTATGCTTCAAGATAATGTTGTTTATGATTCATCTTATTGAATTACATTGGTTATCATATTGAATTATTTTAGAATTGGATGGTTTTATAAATGTGGACCAAATTCGTGGTCGGACCAGATTCGTTGTCATAATAGGCCATTGTGTGCCTTGGATCCAGTATATAGAGCAAAGCTGGAAGCCTTACTCGGGGTTAGTGTGTGACTGATCAACAGCCTATCCTTGGTTTTTCAAATGAAAAATAAATAAATGAATATCCAATTCTAATCATTGCTTATTCAGAAACTTGATTCTTCTGAATCATTTCAATTTATTATCGTTTAACCTCAATTGTCGCTATTATGACTTGCTGAGCTAGTTAGCTCACTCTTGCGAAACTTTTTTATGTTTTCAACAGTTGAAAAGGAAATTTGTTGATAACGAGGATTCCCAGTCCAATGTGCGAGCTAGGATTCCAGGTTAAGTTGGATCGAGCTAGCAGGAGCTTTATATTGTAGATGAATTATGCAAGATTGTAAGAACGATATCATTATCAATTGTAAGTTGAACTAATTGGGATTTGGTGCGATGAAATAAAAGTTAAGGTTGAGGCTTGTTTTCATACTTTAACCTATTGCGATTCGTGGTTGTGTAATGAAGGGTCAATGCATATAATACTTTATATACAGGTTTATATATTTTGGTGTGTGTTGTGTGCCCCAAACCTCTGACTTGGGTTTGGAGGGCGTCACACTTAACAGGCTGGAAGGATTTAAAACTAGTAGTTTGGTTTTGCCCTCCTTGTTGATGTTGTTGCTGCTGAATCTGTTGGATTAACTGCAACTGTTGTTGTTGCTGCTGGCGCAACAAGTCTAGAATTTTGTTTATAACTGGACCCTCCGCTAATCTACTACTATTTTCTTTAGACTAGGTAGCTTTCTTGGGTGGCATTTTCCTGAAATATAACAGGAAATTTATTCAAAAACATAACGAGAATGTATAATAAAAATATCACCGTTCAAATGGTGCACCTATGTCAGGAAAATGTTGCCCAATCAAAGTGTCCATGTCTTTATTTTTAGGATCCATTTATAAAAGATATCTAGATTAGCAACACTAGCAACAATAGCAACGGTAACAGTAGCAAAATCAATAACAACGCAGAAAAATGGAATGTAAAGGTACTAAACATTATAGCATGCCCTCTCAATATAACAACAAGTGAGCAACCTTCCAGCACCATTAAAAATACAATATTAACAAATTCCATCTACCGCAAAGCTAGACGGGCTAGGCACCACCCAAAAAGGGTAAACTGGTAAATCAAGTTAAACTTAGGAATCGCAGATTTGGCTAACTCACTAGTCTGAGTTTTAATCAACCATCCCTCCCAAGATGACTTCTTCTCTCTTACAATTGACCCATCTTCCACGGAGTTAACCTTTCTAAAGCTGCAACCTTCAATATCGAATCATGAATCCTCTCTACTATTTTCCTTTCTGAAGTAGCAACCCGATGTAAATCTTTTATTCCTCTTGACAGTCAACTCTTGTTTACTTTCAATAACCAGGACTGTCTAATTACAAAAGCTATTGACAATTCATTGCCTCGGGACTTCAAATGAAATTTCAGAGTCAAGGAATTAATGATACAGGGAGGACAAGAGAAGAAGACATAGGTACGACTGTGAGCAACCATAAAAGTACATAAGATGGTCAGTCTTAGTACAGCATATCTCGCAACATATACATCGGTGGCGTCCCATCAGACCCTTTGTCACACAGACAAATAGTCAAATCATATACATTTTTTGCCCCAGTCAACCGATAGAATCTCTGAGGGAAGAAACAATGTTTAAAAAAAATCACAAATAGGGAGGGAGAAAAACTGATTTATAATGGAATCAACAGAATTCTAAGTTGCTTGCTTTGGGCTTTGACTTTCTTACAGGAAAACAAACAACTTATAAAAAGGTAAACAATTACTTTGGAAACACAATGTGTTTCAAGAAAAGCGTGAAAGGTTCAGGATTATACAATTGTACTGATCCCCATACTTCATGAAACTTGGCTGTCATAGCAGCCACCGACTAATATCATACTATCTGAACTCACCGAGGTCACACACTCGGTCCAGTAACATTCCTTGACATAGAAAATGTGATATTTAGAAATAACATTGGTGTCTCTTCAGCTGACATATCAAGGGTCCGCTTAGAAGCTGAATTCTCTCAATCAGACTTATTTTCTCGAGAGGAAAGCCAGAAATATCTATCGGACCTACCAATAATAAGTATATGAAGGAGACATACTCTAAGCTAGGGCAGTTCCAGCCAATTCTCAACAGACGTCAGGGTTTCGCCTTAGAAACCCTCGACTGAATTCTTAGACTCGCTCCTCTGATTGAGTTGCTGACTTCTACCTTTATATCAACCTTCCTACGCTCTTTTAACTCTACTCCTAACCTAAATCATGGACTCAAACCTGTAGCTCTGATACCAACTGTGATGACCACAACCATGAGGTCAGGAGTTGACGTCACCAATAACAAAAATATTAAACATAATATATTCCAAATCACTAATTATACATAACCACGACCCCTCTACCAAGACTGTTTCCAGGTTTAAGTATGATTTAGGTTACAATCATCACAAAACCAACTTACTAGAGACAATCCTGACAATACTATCTTAATACAGCAACTCAACATACCAACTTTGGTCTAACATAACTACCTCAGAGGAGCTTGGCACGGAAGGAACTGGAACTCTGCCCTGACTATCACGGAAGAATCTCCTAGGCATCTACAATACATATATAAAATATTCTGCAAGGGTGAGCAATCATTTGCTCAGTAGTACCACTATATGAATAACAAGTAAAATGATTTAAAGTAAAGCAGTTATAGGAACATAATTTATAACTTGTTAGAAAATAAGTAAAATATATATAAACTGGATATCAAAACTAGCATGCTCTGTAAAAAATAACATCAGTCGTGTGTTGTTCATAAATACCAAGTTCAATTTTTAGCATGCTATTTTCATTTACAAATCTTCCGTTCCATTACAGGAACCATAAAACCATTTATCTCGTTACGGGGACCCAAAACCATTTGTTCCGTTACTGGAACTTCAATTGCTTGTTCAACTACTGGAACCACAAAACCACAATCAGATATGTATTGGACGTTATCTAGGGATGGCTGATCAGGCCTCCATATAAATTATATAGGATAGTTGACCGGGCTATCACACAAAATATCTAGGAAAGCTGATCGGGCTTTCATACAAAATAACCGGATCTGCAGAGACTAGCTAGGTCTCTGATAAACTATGTTGGACTAATTGGTTATGTAATGGGCGCAACCGAATTAGCCACTTACGCAACGTTATCCAATATATGATTCGTTTTATCCAGTTTCAAAATCACTTTTACCTATCTCTTGTTAAAATCAATTTTGTCATAACACACTATTCAAAACCTCTTTTCCATTATTAATCACATTTTAGAGATAGGTACTTTTCAGAAGTTACTTTTCCCGAAAAACCTATTTAAACAATATTTTCAATACAGGGGATACGTAACTTAAAACTTTTATGTTCCTGTTTGACAACAAAACAACATTTCATTCATATATACTGAACCATAAGAGTATGGTCAGGGGTACTTGCCTTGCAGAGCTTTTCAACTATCACTGACTGATTTCAGATTGACTCGGACGTTCGGCTTATGACCTAATTGGCAGACTATCCTGGATCCGACTTCAACGCTCGGGTCATTCATTTGGAACCTCGTTGCACTTTTCGACTAATCACTAGGTTATCTTTGGTCCAACGTCATTTCTCGAATCCTTCGACTAGCACCTACAGAGTCGAACTACTCTATGTTAGACATCCAGTTATGCTTGACATATCCTAGCTAACAAACCTATCCATTCAATATCCAATCCCTAACTCGTAATTATACACATATTATAATACACGAAGCAACCAGGGTCCACATATTCAAAACTCGGTTTGTGATTTAATTCTGTAAAATACATATAAGCATCGTTTTAGTAAATCAGGGTGTTTGAATATCTTACAAAATATTTCATCATGACACGCAATTAGAGTTCATAAAATACATATAATTATATAGTTATGCGTTCGATTAATATTCCCGATAATCTGCAGGATACGTTCTTGTATTTTTGGAATTAATTTTCTGAAAATAGAGCAGCGTCTCCTTCGTTTATCGGACTACCCGTCGAAATAATTTGACGTCAAAATCAACAAGCAACCCAACAATCGATCAATCCTAATCAAACCAATCACACAATTCAGCAACCTTGAAACTGAATATTTAACTACTACTTTTATTTTTGAAAAGTAGAAATTATAAATTATTATTTATTTATATTAGGACTCAAAACCACGTCATCACAGTCCACCGTCGGCTCGCCGAGGCTCATCGCCGGCGGTGGCAAAAATCGCGGGTATCCGATTAAATTTGGATTTCCAACGCGAATTTCACCGATTAAAATAGTTATTCCCGCGCGAATAAATTATATCACGGATATTACTCAAAGTTAATCCTGCAGAAAAATACAATAATTAAATAATTTAAAGAACTCCTAAAAAAATCGCGTGCAAGCACGCGCACCAACACCACAGTAAAACAGAAGCACATGAACAATCGGAAAACAACGCAGCCACACACACAGACTGAACACAGATACAGGGAACTAAACACACACACAACACATATATATACATATAACACACACACCACGACGCACACACAAACTCACACCAACGCACACATACAGATTACACCCACATCACGCCATTACAAACACACATATATACACGATTGTATATATATATATATATATATATATATCCGGCACGTAGGCACAACATGTGACGACTGAGAAGTTTGTGACGTAATTAAGTCAATAAAATATGATTTATGTGATTAAGTGATTGTTAATTATCGTTACTGTATATTAGAATCTAGGAGCGTAAGTAAAAGCGTTCCAATTTAAAGAGTCAGCTTAGGAGTTAAGCTGTGTAGTCGGGCCGTCAGGTAGAACGGAACCCGTCCTAATAAGGATTTAAAGTATATAAAATGTGAAAGATGTATGATTGTGTGAAATGAATATTTAAATGAAGTATTGTATCCTAGTGACGTGTCGGTCGATAATGATAATGAGAAGCGTAATTGAAACGCTGAGCATTGGGCCGTCAGGCAGAACGTGACCCGGAACGCGTAAAAAGGGAATAATATTAAAGAAGGATAATTTCTATGATCAGACATGAGTTATGATGTATTCATATATGTGTTTGCCTGTCTGTACGCATGATTACGTGATCTGTTGATATTTTTATGGATTTAAGGGAATTATTTGATTTAAATAAAGGTTTATTTAACCTTCCCACATTTTTATAAAATTATCTAAGTAAGATAACTTCATGAGATTTGTTTTGTTATCTTCGTAATAATCCTGCAGACCTTCTAAAAATGATGGACGGATTTATTTGGTGATTGTTGCATTTTAAATTGATTTTTATGTGATAAAATGTTATTAGTAGCACAAACTTGTAAAAATCATATAAATCAACTGTACGCTCAAAATCTTATTATGAGTAATGGTTGGAAAGCTAATTTTGAGATTCACATTTTAAAATTATCATTCGTATCAAATTCATCTTTTCCGAGAGAGACATTTGCAAATCAAATTCGTTTTCTTTTAAGATTAAAAAGTGAATTAGAAATGAGATACCTAATTACCATACTACCCCTCCCTTGGTAGTACATAATCTCACCCACCTCCTATTTTCTTTTCTTTTTACCCGAGCTTCTCTCTTCTCTTTCTTTTTCACTCATTTCTTCATCCCTCTCGGGATTTCTCTCTCTCTCTCTCTCTCTCTCTCTCTCTCTCTCTCTCTCTCTCTCTCTCTCTCTCTCTCTCTCGGTACACTCTCTCTTCAATCTCTCACTTGTTCTTCACTCTTTTTCGGTTATAGAACCATGATTGTGTGAGATTTTGTGATATCTACCTATGTACATACATGCATGTCACTATCTTCAAGTTTTTGAGAAAAACCAAAGTTGGATTTGGTGGTTTTGAATTTGGTTTTCATGAAAACAAAAGGGTTTTGGTTCTTGAATGATTTAAAGTGAAGATGAGTGCTTGCATGTGTGTAATCACCTGAGAAAATCGGTGGTTGAAGGTTGGAAACCCCCGAATGGGGGCACCACCGTGATGCCACCGCCACCGGTGGTGAGCAATGATGTTAACCACTGAGCTCTAGTATATAATCAATTATTTTGTGTATGCATGTGGTTTTTTTTGAAAGGCCGAATGGTTTTGTAGTTTATAAGTTGATGAGTTGATTCTTGCTGATTATAAATGTTAATCTAGCTTAATGTTAAGAGATTAGTGTGATTAAAGATGCAAAAGTTTAAAATTGAGTTTGCATGTGAGGATTCTTAGAAGAGGTCGAATGGTTCTTGTTTTTTTGGAAAATCATGTTGTTTTCTTGGTGCAAATGATCTATTGATGATTGTTTTATAAATTTTAGAGTAATTAGAAGGAGTTATAGTCCAAATTGATGCATGCATGTTGTGATTCTTGGAAATTATGAATGTTTCTACTCGATTAAGTTTAATTAAGTGTTAAATTGAGTGATCATCCATGATTATGTTTAAATTATAAGTTTAAATGAGTTGTAAGAATGAAATTAAACTAGTTTGGGATGATATACTTGATGCATGTCAAATAAGGACTTTGCATGTTTGATTCTTGATTGTGATAAGTGTTAAGCCTGAATAGGCCATAGGAAATAAAGGTCAAAACTTGATTTTTGGTAATTGAAAGAATGATTGAGTGTTTATATGTGAAAATCTTTGATTTTGCTTGTTGGATTTGAAGGGTTTTTAGCACATAATTGCAACAAAAATGTAAATTTAAATTAAAAAAAAATGAAACCCTCCGCCGGATCCATGCGAAAAATAATATTAAATTTGTAGTTCAGTATGTTTACCTTAAGAAGCTTTACGTTAATGGAAAGATGGAGGTCTTTAATAGCGATCCAAGAACGATGAACGGAAATCCCTAGCAGCTGCTCCTCAAGTGTGAAGCACTCCACCGGTATCCACCAAGAGTACAATGTAATGGAGGAGGAAGAGTTTGAGAGAATTAGTTGCCTCCCTCTTGTTCTACTTTAGAATTAGGGTTAATTATTTGGGTTGAGGCAAATAGGGTTTATAATAGTATATTTATAGGAAAATTTTTAGCTGAAAATATTTCATAAAATATTATTATTATTAATCCTTTAATTGATTATTCTTATTAACCAATTAACTAATAATTAAAACACCTTTTAATCATTAATCCCTTTTCTAAACACTTTAGAAAAATAATTCTCTCACTTTATTTAATTTCCAAAATTAAATTCTTAATTAATAATATTAAGAATTAATTAAATCTCATTTAATCAATTATTAAATCTTCTAATTAATTATTTATTTCACAAATAAATAATTACCAGCCATTATTAATTAATTCCACAACCATTAAATGATTCTCTTTTATGGTGTGACCCTGTAGGTTCAATATTAAGTCGGTAGTAGAAATAAATAATAATAAAACTATTTTATCATTATTTATATAAATTCTCTAATTCATTAAATATAGTTAATTAATAAATTAATCATATTTATTCTACATCGTGAGAGATACTTCTGAGCATATCGCGACTATCCGGATAATACGAATTCACTGCTTAGAATACCAAGAACCTATTCAGTGAGTAGTTACCGTACAATCAATTCCTTCTACCCTGCAATGTCACGATTAAATACAAGGCATGGAACTTGTGTCAAGCCTATCTTATTTAATCATTTGCTTTCCCATTCACTATGCTTACTTCTATTTAATGTAAATTAGAAACTCCTTTCTAATTTCATTCACTCTGGCCAGAGATTCCTGAACTAGCATAAGTGGATCATTATTGAACATTCTCTTCCTTCACTGGAAGGGGTAGATCCTTTATTGATCATACACTATCTTCGTGTATAAATTCATATACCCAGTAGAGCCCTTATAATTGTCTCTGGAGACTAAGAACTAAACCAAAGCATAGTTTAGTGTACACAAGATGACTATGATGACCTCAATCCTAAGGATACTTATACAACTATCACTATGTGAACAACTGCTGATACGTGAGTGAACTCCATCAGTTGTTCAGCTGTGTGAGTCATGTTCAGTAAACTTATTCTATAATAAGCATCTATATACTAGCTATAGTGTCACCACACAAATGTCTATGAGAACAGACATCCTTCATAATGAAGCAAGCATAGTATGTACCGATCTTTGCGGATTACTAATTACCAGTTAGTAATCCTACGACCAGGAAATATTTAAGTTTAGAGTTATCATCTTTTAGGTCTCATTATTATGATCTCATCATAATCCATAAAAAGCTTTACTCTAAACTATGGTATATCTTATTTAAACACTTAAATAGATAAAGCCCGTAATAAAACCAAAATAAGTCTTTTATTAATATCAATGAAATCAAAACAGATTACATAAAAGTTATTCCTAAATCATCATACATGATTGAACTTAGGACATATCTCTTTCAATCTCCCACTTGTACTAAAGCCAATCACTGTGGTATCTAATACCCATCTTGTCTTTATGACGATCAAAGTGACTTTAAGAAAGTGGCTTTGTGAGTTGGTCTACTACGTTGTTATGTGTGTCAACTCTTTTGACGTCTCCTCTTTCAATACAATACAAGAAATGTTACCACGCTCCCACTAACCTTTTTGTAGACACATGGTTCATCTATGTTTTTGATAAAACCAAACTCTTTGATTGTCTCATCAAAACGGATGTTCCATCTACGAGAAGCTTGCTTTAAACCATACATGGTTCGCAGCAGCTTACACACTAGGTGTTCATTTCCCTTGGAAAGAAAACCCTCTGACTGTGTCATATACACTTCCTCTTCAAGTTTCCCATTGAGGAAGGCCATTTTCACGTCCATTTGCCAGATCTCATAGTCGTAGTAAGCAGCAATCGCAAGAAAAATCCGAATTAATTTTAACAGGGCTACATGCAAAAAAATTTCATCAAAGTCAATCCCTTGCCTTTGTCTGAATCCTTTTGCCACGAGCCTGGCCTTATAGGTCTCCACCTGCCCATCTGCTCCAATCTTTCTTTTGTATACCCACTTGCACCCAATAGGCTTAACACCTTCAGGCGCCTCAACCAGAGTCCATACTTGGTTGGTATACATAGATTCCATTTCGAATTTCATGGCACTATGCCATTTCTCTGAGTCAACACTACTCATAGCCTCATTATAGGTCACAGGGTCGTCATCATCAATGATTGGCAACTCATTGTCATTCTCAATGACAAGGCCATAATACCTCTCAGGTTGGAGAGACACTCTCCCTGACCTACGAATGGGCTGTTCCACAGAAGGTTGTTCAGTCTGAACAGGTGTTTCCACTTGATCCGTAGTAGTTTATGCTTCTTGAACTTCATCAATTTCAATTTTGCTCTCACTGTTTCCTTCAAGGATAAAATGCTTTTCCAAGAAGGTAGCATGTCTGGAGACAAACACCCGATGATCGGTGTAAAAGTAATACCCTAAAGTCTCTTTAGGATATCCCACAAAATTACATTTTACAGATTGAGATTCCAGCTTATCTGGATCAACTTTCTTGACATAAGCTAGACATCCCCAAATCTTAACATGTTTAAGACTCGGTTTCCTTTCTTTCCATATCTCATATGCAGTTTGAGGAACAGATTTGGAAGGCACCTTATTCAGTAAATAAGCTGAGGTTTCCAATGCATAACCCCACAGGAATACTGGAAGATTCGCATAGCTCATCATGGACTGAACCATGTCTAACAAAGTTCGATTTCTCCTTTCAGATACCCCATTCAACTATGGAGTATATGGAGGAGTCCACTGGGAGACTATACCATTTTCTTTGAGATAAGCTAGAAATTCTCCATTCAAGTATTCACCACCTCGATCTGATCGAAGAGTTATAATACTATGTTTGGTTTGTTTCTCCACTTCATACTTATATTCTTTGAACTTTTCAAAGGCTTCAGACTTGTGTTTCATCAAATACACATATCTGAATCTAGATCGATCATCTATGAAAGCAATGAAGTATAAAAATCCACCTGTGGCTTGCGTAGACATTGGTCCACATACATCTCTGTGTACCAATCCTAGCAAATCTGCAGCCCTCTCTCCATGTCCAATAAATGGAGATTTGGTCATTTTACCCAATAGACAAGACTCGCATGTAGGATATGATTCAAAATCAAAGGGGTCAAGTAACCCTTCCTTAAGCAATGTCTGCAGTCTATTTTCACTAATATGACCAAGTCCGCAGTGCCACAAGAAAGTGAGATTTTCATCATCTCTTTTTCTTTTATTAGTATGTTCAATTTGTAGTAAATTATGCTCTACGTCACATACATACAGACCATTGTCTAAAATACCACTTCCATAAAGAACGTTATCTCTAAGAATTGAACATTTATTATTCTGAATAACAAACGAAAATCCAGCCAAGTCTAACATGGAATAGAAATAATATTCCTCATAATCGAGGGAACAAAATAATAATTATTTCGAACAATAGTCTTCCCCGTAGGCATATGTAAATGAAATGATCCTACAGCTTCAGCAGCAACTCTTGCTCCATTTACCATCCGTAGAATCACCTCCTCTTCTTCAAGAGTCCTACTTCTCCTTAGTCTCTGCAACGAATTACAAATATGAGAATCACAGGCAGTATCTAATACCCAAGTAGAAATTTGACTTAGTGACATATTAACTTCGATTATGAACATACCTGAATCAGAAGCGGTAGTCTCACTACCCTTCTTCTTCTTCAATTCTGCAAGGTAACCCATGCAGTTCCTCTTCTAGTGCCCCACCTTGTTACAGTGAAAGCAAACAGCTTTGCTCTTGGGGTATTCAGCTTTTGGTGGAACCGGTTTTTTCTCACCTACTTTCTTCTTCTTGGAAGGGTTCTTCTTCCTTTTCTTAGGATTGGAACCTTCACCAATTAGAAGAACAGAACTCTTCTTAGGGGGGAAAATTCGATTCCGCAGTCTTCAACATGTTGTGGAGTTCAGGCAGGCTGACATCCAGCTTATTCATGTGAAAGTTCACAACAAACTGCGAGAACAAACTCGGAAGTGATTGCAAGACCAAGTCTTGGCTCAGCTCTCCATCCATGGCAAAACCAAGTTGTCCAAGACGTTCAATCAAATTGATCATCTTAAGTACATGGTCATTCACAGATGATCCCTCAGACATCCTACAACCGAACAGTTCCTTCGATATCTCATATCGAGTTGTCCTCCCTGCCACATCATACAACTCTTGTAGATGCATAAGGATAGTGTGAGCATCTATATGCTCATGTTGCTTCTGTAGCTCAATCTTCATGGAAGCTAGCATGATGCATTGAGCAACATTTACATCATCTATCCACTTACGATACACAACATGTTTATCATTATGTGCATCGCTAGCAGGTTCAGTAGGCTTAGGTGAGTCAAGCACATATTCCAGCTTCTTAACCCTGAGAACAATTCTCAAGTTTCGAAGCCAGTCAGCAAAATAAGGACCAGTCAACTTGTGAGCATCTAGTATACTCTAGAGTGATAGTGGAGAAGACATAACGAATATAGTAAATCTGTAAATGATGAACACATAACAACACTTAGCAAATATTCAATTTCATTTCAAGACACTATATGAATCGGGTCTTTATTCATAAGTGGCTCCCACTATTTTATCTAATTTATACAACCCCTAAGTGAAAATTAAGCATTCATAATGCTAGTGGGAATAGGAATCCTACATTCCATCACACAACATCAGCTGTAGCACGAAACGTCATGTGATGTTCAATAGGCAGACAACTCTTGTCAATTACATCTTATGTTATTCCCTAATAAAACTCTAGCCTCTTGAATAATTGAGTCACGGCTGTCGCACGACAAACTCAATATTCTAAGTCAAGTCTAACCCAATATTTCGTACAATTGAATCAGTCTCCAACGGCCCACGGCTGTAGCACGTAACGACGTTTAGATTCTAACTCAATGTACACATCTCTATGTAATAGACAAGTATTTCTTATTTCGAAATCAAAGCCCTCGGCTGTAGCACGAAATGACAATGATTTAAAAATAAGAACCACTTTCTACCATGTTGGAAGGCTATGACCGACACAAGCCTGTTGTGTCATTGGACAATTACTACTTGATATTATTTAATTCTAGAGGGATTATATTATGTTACAATCATAATCATATTATAAAGAGATTCTTCCTTTTACATTAAATATTTCAAATTAATAATCGATAATCAGATGATTCCCAGATCTGGGGGAGCATTGTCAAGAGGCGTCACTTAATACCCCTTTCTTACAGATATAAATCTGCTTTTGACAGAATCATCCTTTCTCTCAATATTGAAAATTCATATTTAATTACGTGTTTCATAAACACAAGAATCTCATGATTGTATTCATAATATTATTGTTAAGGCAAGAAACGATTTCTATTCTAGATTTTCTAGAGCACGCCTTATATTGATTTAAGTTCACCTAAATCTATCATCGCATGGTAAACACATGCATAAATCTCATATATAAAATTAAATAAACAAGTAAATGTAAAGTGCAATAAAGTAAATGTGTTTGGTTATGGCCCCATCCTATGTGATCTTTATCAAGCTCATGATAAAGATCAAGGTCAATCTAATATGGTGATGGAAATAAATACAACTACTTATTACATAAGTCTTCTTCTTTGTTTAGACTTCTTGTATGCCTCGTCTTCTTCTTTGTATCACCTCCATTGGATAGCCTTCTTGAGTCTTCAATTACATTACCTATATTGAAAGTAAAACTAATCTAATGAACTTACAAGAATAACTTGAGTTACATTTGAGATTTATGATTACAAAGATTGACGACATGCAAGTCGTATTTAAAACCAAAACCAAAACCATTACACTAAGGTCGAAAGGCCATAACCATCCACCATGCTCATATAACACATAAAAGCATGTTAAAACACATAATATGAACTTAACATATCATATTATCCATGATCTAATCATAAAAGAAAATATGACAAAAATCAGAAAAATCAGAATTAAATCAGAAAAAGAAGAATCACTGTTTACGGGCAGTAAATGACGTCAAACGCCTTACAGACGAGTCGCTGATAGCTTTAGCTATCAGTTTTGTTCAGAAGCTTGTTTACCTATGGAATAGAGTATTCGTTTGCGTAAATCGGACACCAGACCCAGATTTCAGCAAATTTGCAGCAGCTAATTCAGAATCGTATCTAATATGATTCTCATAATTAGAACAAACATAAATCATGTATATATCAGTATATATACATATTACATAATCATCTTATGATTATACAACTCACATGAATATCATATATTCAAAATCATACATATATAAGCATATTATATCAACATCAAATCATGGCGAATCACGTACATGCTCATATATCGAAAATAGTTAAACACATAAACGAATTAAAAACTTTTCGCAAGGAGCTCTGATGCCATTGAAGGGTTTTTAGCACATAAACGTAACGAAAACGTAAATTTAAATCTTAAAAAAAAACTGAAACCCTCCGCAGGATCCATGCGAAAAATAATATTTAATTCGTAGTTCAGTATGTTTACCTTAAGAAGCTTTACGTTAAAGGAAAGATGGAGGTCTTTAATAGCGATCCAAGAACGATGAACGGAAATCTCTAGCAGCTGCTCCTCAAGTGTGAAGCACTCCACCGGTATCCACCAAGAGTACAATGTGATGGAGGAGGAAAAGGTTGAGAGAATTAGTTGTCTCCCTCTTGTTCTACTTTAGAATTAGGGTTAATTATTTGGGTTGAGGCAAATAGGGTTTATAATAGTATATTTATAGGCAAAATTTCAGCTGAAAATTTTCCATAAAATATTATTATTATTAACCCTTTAATTGATTATTCTTATTAACTAATTAACTAATAATTAAAACACCTTTTAATCATTAATCCCTTTTCTAAACACTTTAGAAAAATAATTCTCTCACTTTATTTAATTTCCAAAATTAAATTCTTAATTAATAATATTAAGAATTAATTAAATCTCATTTAATCAATTATTAAATCTGCTAATTAATTATTTATTTCACAAATAAATAATTACCAGCCATTATTAATTAATTCCTCCACCATTAAATGATTCTCTTTTATGGTGTGACCCTGTAGGTTCAATATTAAGCCGGTAGTAGAAATAAATAATAATAAAACTATTTTATCATTATTTATATAAATTCTCTAATTCATTAAATATGATTAATTAATAAATTAATCATATTTATTCTACATCGTGAGGGATACTTCTCAGCATATCACGAATATCCGGATAATACGAATTCACTGCTTAGAATCAGTGAATAGTTACCGTACAATCAATTCCTTCTACCCTGCAATGTCACGATTAAATACAAGGCATGGAACTTGTGTCAAGCCTATCTTATTTAATCATTTGCTTTCCCATTCACTATGCTTAGTTCTATTTAATGTAAATTAGAAACTCCTTTCTAATTTCATCCACTCTGGCTAGAGATTCCTGAACTAGCATAAGTGGATCAACATTGAACATTGTCTTCCTTCACTGGAAGGGGTAGATCCTTTATTGATCATACACTATCTTCGTGTACAAATTCATATACCCAGTAGAGCCCTTATAATTGTCCCTGGAGACTAAGAATTAAACCTAAGCATAGTTCAGTGTACACAAGATGACTATGATGACCTCAAGTCTAAGGATACTTGTACAACTATCACTATCTGAACAACTGCTGACACGTGAGTGAACTCCATCAGTTGTTCAGCTGTGTGAGTCATGTTCATTGAACTTATTCTGTAATAAGCACCTATATACTAGCTATAGTGTCACCACACAAATGTCTATGAGAACAGACATCCTTCAAAATGAAGCAGACATAGTATGTACCGATCTTTACGGATTACTAATTACCAGTTAGTAATCTTACGACCAGGAAATATTTAAGTTTAGAGTTATCATCTTTTAGGTCTCATTATTATGATCTCATCATAATCCATAAAAAGTTTTACTCTAAACTATGGTATATCTTATTTAAACACTTAAATAGATAAAGCCCGCAATAAAACCAAAATAAGTCTTTTATTAATATCAATGAAATCAAAACAGATTACATAAAAGTTATTCCTAAATCATCATACATGATTGAACTTAGGACACATCTCTTTCAGGATTGTTGTTTTGGTTAGAATTAAGGATAAAAGAAAAAGTGAAATTGAGTTGATTGATTTTAAAAGCTATAAGTGATAACTATGGTCGTAAGTAATTAGCTATAAATGAAATTATGTGTTCGTATGAGTTATAAATGTTTGATTTGGAGAATAGTCAAGATTTAGAAAGTATAAGTTGGTGATCGAGTATATATAGAGAGATATAAAGGCTATGAGAAGAAGAATGTGTTATGTGATATGTGCATGTGTGCATGTGTGTATATAAGCTATACTCGTATAGTTCGAGTCATAAGTATAATCGAGCTATCGTATTGAGTGAACGTTCCGAGAAGGAGAGTTGAGAAACTAATTGAGGTTCTGGTTTTGATTGTAGATTCAGAACGTGAGAGCATTCGGGCTAGGAAAAGGAAAGGTATACTAGGTGGCAGTAGTTCAACCTTTGTGAAACAGGAAAGCGAATTCAGGCAAGTAACTCTAATTACTTGTGTAAATGGTTATAGAGAGAATGTTGTTCATACCATGTAGAGTATTGAACTGCTAAAATGATGAACCCCTGATATCGATTTGAGATACCCTATCTTTGATCTTGTAAAACTGTTACTAATAAGCTTATTGATTCAACCCTTTGGTAACCTATCTGTTCTGTTCAACTTATTTGTTATGCCATGAACTGTTATAAACCCTATAATTACCTTTACGAACCCCTTGTAATGATGCCATATTCTTCGATCACCATATCCCCTATTGATACTTGGAACAGTCTGATTCTTTAAACTTAAGTACCTTGTTATCATTGATTTTAAACCCCTAGAATTTCATCTTGTTTATTCTTGATTCATTTCCTTAACTTTGAATTCATGAAATTGAATCTAAGAATGAGTTTCGACTTGAAATAGTCCGAATGATTTCATATTCTTGGTAATGATAAAATGAATTTAGAAAACCTACTTTTTCCAACTCAAGGTTTTCCAAACGAATTCCTGATGGATTGGATTGGACGTAAGAGGCTAGTGGGACTAGTCCAGTCATTGTAAGAGGCTAGCGGGGCTAGTCCAGTTTAAGGCTGAAATTATGTCGTATGGTACCTTAAAGACCGGATGGAGGTCGGTACGGGCTGATCACCCGTATTATAAAGAAATGAAAGGATAAAGTGGTCCAATCAAGGGTTCTATATTGATTTTAAAGAGGAATTGAAACTTCCTACTCAGTAATTGATTCTTTGAAAAAAAATGAAAATGGTTTATATTGCTTTGAAAAGAGTTGATTGTGATATTGTGAAGCTTAAAGCTCGTGAACCCTGATTTTAATTTGTTGATCATATAATTGGTTCCATATAGTGAGATATCATTGTTTTCTTTTCTGAAAGATCTGTTTTGATCCTTTAATGATTTGTGATGAATGTCGGCTTTCACACTGCTTCGAGCCTTATTCCTTGAAAGCCCCACATTTTTTTCTTCATATCCCTTTCATAACCTGAAAAGATGGAAATCTGCCACCTAGAACAAATAAAGTAGAATGCCCTGAGATTGGTAAAGTATATTATGGATTTTATATCGTAGAACTGTTTTATAGTTACTTGCTGAGTTTTATACTCATATGTTTTGCTTTAATCTAACCATGGCAGTTAAGAAAGAAGATGGCTAGGCTTAGGCGCACTGCTCGTAAGAGCGTACCTGGTGGTCCCTACCGTGTTGAGGGCTTCCGGTTGCCAGAGCAGGTACTGGTGTTTTGAGTGAGAAAGCGCTTAGCCAGAAGGATGTAAAGATACAATGGGTTATCTGTCGTTTGCAAGCCGGAATCGATTATGTTTATTTAATATTATTTTGGGGTTGTAAGTTATATTTTATGATTGGTAGTTGTAATCTTGTCTCATATTTTATCCTATTTGATCCTGTTAGTAGCTAATCGGGGTTTATGCTTATTTAATTATTAGATTAAGGGTGTGTGGGTCCTCATTTCCTAACCCCGAGATTGAGGACGTCACAAGTTGGTATCAGAGCTACAGGATCTAGTCCCTAAGATAAGTTAGGATTAAAAAGGGGTATTTTGGGTATATTATATCGCGAGAGAGTTCGACTCATATAGAGTTGAGTTAGACTATTAGGTATAGTCTAAGGAAAGTGTGTATTAGTTAAAGTGGAAACTAGAGTTAGGGTGTGAGTTAGCTGGAAGCTTTATTTAACCCTAACGTTGTTTCTTGGTTGTTTTTTTGTGTTTTCTCTCAGGATCCCAGTAGTGGTAATGATTCAGATTCCGAGATTAGTTTGACCGGTACCCCAGTGGACCCCATTCCACCCTCTCCAGAGGAGCCTGTGTATGTTAGTTCAGACCCAGAGGATGATCCCTCTGAGAGTAGTGAGATCCCTATGCAGATTTCACGCTTGAGGCCAGAATCAGAGACCCCTGCCCCTGAGCCAGAGTCTGAGATGCCTAAGACTGTACCTGTCAGTGTTGGTGGCAAGTTAGCCCAGGACTGAGACTTTGTTTACTTCCGTATTCCTGAGTTGGGAGCTTTGATGGATAGGCTAGCTCGAGAGACTAGGCATAGCACTTCAGTTATGGATGATGAGTGGCGAGTTCGGGTTAAGATGGTGGAGCTGGTTGCCCGAAGGAGATTGGATGAGGGACCATCTACTAGTGATGCTGATGCTGAGGCCCAGAGGCTGAATAAGATCATTCGCTGGATGTTGGTTGTGCTGAGAGAGATTCTGGATGACTAGCTGTTACGCGGGACTGTTGGTTGAGCCCGTAGTTGTTGTTTTTCAGTACCAGTAGGCTTTGGGATACTTGGTCAGATGCTGGGATCCCTTTTTCATTTATTTTGTTGTATTTCGGAACATTGTAGAAGTGGTTGTTAGAAGTTAGGGGTAGATAGGGGGATATTTTCCAGTTTTTCCTCTGTTTAACCCTGCTATATTATTGTACCTTATTTCAGAACTTATGGTAACCAGACTTTTCTTTATGTACCCCTTTGCTTAAATAAATCCATTATCTTATTTTCCATTGTGCACCCTAAATATCTCACAAACTGTTCTAAATATCATGTTTCCGTACAACCATGTTTAAAATTCGTAATACCCTATTCTGTGCCATGATAAATCAACAATGATATGAGAATTATGTAGTAATAGGATCGCATGTGCAAAATTGGGTAAAACTTAGAACCCGCAAAAAGATTTCATAATAAAATGTTGTTGTATATATGCCATGCTATCGTATTGCTAAATAATTGCTCGATCAGGTTTGTAAGAAATGGCCAACTCACCAGATCACCAAGAAGAAGAAATACCAACCCAAAACCCAGAAGTAAACCCATAAACTACCATGATGAGCAGACTTGCTCAGCTTTTGCAACAACCTGTGGCCCCTAAAGATGGAAACTTCAAACACTTTTAATCTGTTCATCCCCCAGAATTCTTAGGTTTTCCAAACTCGATTAAAGCACATTCGTGGTTAAGAGAAATGGAAAAAGCTTCTGAGTTAGCAAAAGTTAAGGACGACAAGAAAGCCTAGTATGCGAGTTATTATCTGAAGGATGAAGCGAGTTTCTGGTGGGAATCTTCGAAAGCGTTGTTGGAAGGGAAGGACTTAACATGGGAGAAGTTCACTGAGATGTTTCTGGAGAAGTATTTGTCGAGTTATATGCAAGATCAGTTGGAGATGAAATTTCTGGACCTTAGACAAAAAGATATGTCGGTAGCGAAGTATGAAGTGAAATTTTTGGAGCTGTCTAGGTTCGTACCTGAGTATGTAAATACGGAGACAAAGAAGGCTAAAAGTTTCCAACAGGGACTTAAGCCATGGATTAGGAGTCAAGTAGCGTTGTTGGAGATCAAGAATTATGCTGCCTTGGTTTAAAAGGCAATGATAGTGGAAGGTGAGCGTGAAGCTGCAAGGAGAGAAAATGAAGGAAGGAAAAGGAAATTTGAAAGCTCGGAGCAAGAGCAAGGAAGCTCGAAGTTTAGAGGAAAGTTTGGAAGGAATGGTGGAGGTCAGCACCAAAAGTTTCAGAAGTTTAAACCCGGTAACGGAGCTCAGAAGAACCGTTTCCAGAAAGCAGGACAACCGGGGAAGGATAACAGACCTCAGATTCAAGAGTGCAAGAATTATGGGAAGAGACACCTGGGAAGGTGTAATAAGTTGGATGTGACCTATTTTAAGTGCAACAAAAAGGGTATTATTCTTCATAATGTCCTAATGGAGCAAGGAAGCCATACTTGGCTTGTTTTAAGTGTGAAAAGGTGGGCCATATGGCAAGGAATTACAAGGAGCCTGTTCAAAAGGCCAATGTTCTTAGGATTGCTGGACCGCCATCTCTCCCAGCACCATCAGCTCAACCCAGAGCTAGGACCTTTAATATGACAATGAAAGATACGGTGCAAGATGTGGATGTGATGGCAGGTATGCTTGTTATTAACTCAGTAGAAGTAAAAGTATTGATGGATTCTGGAGCAACTAGATCTTTTATCCCTGAAAGTATTCTTGATAAGTTAAATTGTGTTGCGTACCCTCTGGAACCTAATTTGATTATAAAGGTAGCAAATCAAGAGAAAGTTATTGTTAATAAGATTTGTCCCGATTGTGATGTGATTATAGAAGGTCGACACTTTTCTGTTGACTTAATTCCCTTTAAGTTAGGAGAGTTTGAGGTTATACTAGGAATGGATTGGTTGTCAAACCATGAGGCGCAAATAGAATGTAAAAGTAAGAAGGTGAAGTTAAGAACTAAGGATGGTGAGGAAATGATATTTAAAGGAAAGAGGCAAGAGAAGAAATTCCTAACGGCGATCAAGACGAGGAGATTAATACGTCAGGGATGCGAAGTTTATTTGGCTCATGTTATGGATGTGGAGAAAGAATCTGTGAGGATAGAAGATATCCCAATAGTAAGAGATTTTCTGGATGTATCTCCTGATGAATTGCCTGGACTACCTCCAGATAGAGAGATCGAGTTTACGATTGATTTGGCTCCTGGAACGGAACCAGTATCGAAAGCTCCCTATCGTATGGCGGTAGTCCAGATGAAGGAACTGGTCGCTCAGTTGCAAGAATTGTTGGATAAAGGAGTAATTCGGATGAGTGTATCCCCGTGGGGCACACCGGTGTTGTTTGTAAAGAAAAAAGATGGAAGTATGAGGTTGTGCATTGATTATCGCGAATTGAATAAGTTGACGATTAAGAATAAGTACCCTCTACCGCGAATCGATGACTTGTTCGATCAGTTAAAAGGAACTTCGTATTTCTCCAAGATTAATTTAAAATCTTAGTATCATCAATTAAAGATTAAAGCAGAAGATATACCCAAGACCGCGTTTCGAACGAGATATGGACACTACAAGTTTTTGGTAATGGCATTTGGTTTGACGAATGCGCCAGCCGCATTTGTAGATCTTATGAACAGAGTGTTCAAGCAATATTTGGATAAGTTCATTATTGTGTTTATTGACGATATACTGATTTACTCCAAGATGGAAGAAGATCATAAGGAGCATTTGAGGATTTTTTTGGAAACTCTGAGGAAAGAGAAGCTATACGCTAAGTTTTCGAAGTGTGAATTTTGGCTAAAGGAAGTGCAATTTGTTGGTCATGTAGTTAATAAAGAAGAAATCAAAGTGGACCCAGCCAAGATAGAAGCTGTAATGAATTAGGAAAGGCCCAAGACTCCTACGGAAGTCTGAAGTTTTTTGGTATTAGCCGGATACTACCAAAAGGTTTGTGCAAGATTTCTCTAAGATTGTTGTTCCATTAACAAAGTTGACAAGGAAGAACGAGAAGTTTATATGGACGGAAAAGTGCGAGGAAAGCTTTCAAGAGTTAAAGAAGAGACTGGTAACTGCCCCAGTGTTGGTGTTACCTGATAAAAAAGGAGGATTTGTAATATTCAGTGATGCTTCGTATAAAGGACTTGGATGTGTGTTAATGCAACACGGGAAGGTAATAGCATATGCGTCAAGGCAACTTAAGCCGCACGAGCAAAAGTATCCAACGCATGATTTGGAATTGGCAGCAATTGTGTTTGCCCTTAAGATTTGGAGGCATTATTTATAAGGGGAAAAGTGCGAGATTTATACAGATCATAAGAGTTTAAATTATATCTTCACTCAAAAGGAATTGAATATGAGAGAAAGAAGGTGGTTAGAATTGATCAAAGATTATGATTGTGCGATGAACTATCATCCTGGAAAGGCAGATGTGGTAGGAGACGCTCCAAGTCGCAAGGAAAGGTTAAATATGTTAATGTCATCGGAAGAATTGATCAAGGATTTTGAAAATATGGAAATAGAAGTGCAGACTCCAGAATTTGGAGGTGAAGCTATATATGCGATGTCATTTCAACCCGAAATTTTGGAAAAGATTTGATGATGTCAAGAGCAAGTGATGAGTCGTGAAAAGGATAAGTTGACAGGAAAAGAATTAAAGCTCAAAAGGATGGAAAAGGAATATACCTTTTTAACTCACGTATTTGGATACCTAATGTCGTGGAACTAAAGCACGAGATTTTGTAAGAAGCGCATAACTCGAGATTTTCAATTCACCGTGGAAGTACGAAAATGTACCAGGATTTAAAAGAAAATTATTGGTGGCCAAGCATGAAAAAGGAAATTACGAAATGGATAAGTAAGTGTTATACGTGTCAAATAGTCAAAGCGTAACATCAGAGGCCAAGAGGATTGCTTCAGCCACTGGATATACCAGAATGGAAATGAGAACATATAGCGATGGATTTCGTGGTAGGATTACCTAAAACCAAGTCCAATCATGATGCGATTTGGGTGGTAATCGATCGGGTGATGAAGTCAGCACATTTCTTGTCGATAAATGAAAGATTTTCGTTGGAAAAGTTGGTCAAATTATATTTGGATGAGATTGTGATGAGTCACGGAGTCCCTGTATCTATCGTGTCCGATAGAGATCCAAGGTTTAACTCGAGATTTTGGAGACAATTCCATGATCATTTGGGAACTAAGATGAGAATGAGTACGGCATATCATCCATAGACTGACGGACAAAGTGAAAGGACAATTCAGACGATTGAAGATATGTTGCGAACCTGTGCAATAGATTTTAAAGGAAATTGGGACGATCATTTGCCGTTAATTGAGTTTTCCTACAACAACAGTTATCACGCGAGTATTGGCATGCTGCCTTATGAAGCGTTGTATGGAAGAAAATGTAGGTCCCCTACATATTGGGATGAGGTTGGCGAGCACAAATTAATTGGCCCAGAGCTAGTTCAATAAACAAAGGAAAAGGTAGAAATGATTCGAAAAAGATTAGTTGCAGCTCAAGATCGACAAACGAAGTATGCAAATCGAGAACGAAAAGATGTGCAATTTGAATCTGGAGACAAAGTCTTGCTAAAGATATCTCCTTGGAAAGGTTTAACTCGATTCGTGAAGAATGGGAAATTGAGTCCTAGGTATATTGGACCATTCGAGGTACTGTGACGAGTTGGGAAGGTGGCATATGAATTAGCGCTACCTCCGCAAATGTAACATCTACACAATGTATTCCATGTATCTCTTCTGAAGAAGTATAATGCTGATGCGAGCCATGTGATCGAATTGGAACTAGTGGAAATTCAACCGAATTTGTCTTATGTGGAACAACAAGTTCGAATCTTAGACCGAAAGGAGAGGACACTTAGAAATAAAGTTATACCTCTAGTTAGAGTGTTGTGGAGAAATCCACTAGTAGGAGAATCAACTTGGGAATTAGAAAGTGAAATGAAAGAAAAGTATCCCCGTCTATTTGCCTAGACTAGATTTTGGGGACAGAATCCTTTTAAGGAGGGTAGATTGTGACGACTGAGAAGTTTGTGACGTAATTAAGTCAATAAAATATGATTTATGTGAAGTGATTATGATTTTGTGATTAAGTGATGGTTAATTGTCGTTACTGTATATTAGAATCTAGGAGCGTAAGTAAAAGCGTTCCAATTTAAAGAGTCAGCTTAGGAGTTAAGCTGTGTTGTCGGGCCGTCAGGTAGAACGGAAGCCGTCCTAATAAGGATTTAAAGTATATAAAATGTGAAATATGTATGATTGTGTGAAATGAATATTTAAATGAAGTATTGCGTCCTAGTGACGTGTCGGTCGATAATGATTGTTAGTCCCTTAACAATATAGCAAGAATTACAGAAGGGGGGTTGAATGGAATTCTTGAACCTTTTTCTTGAAATAAAAATGTTCAACTCGATTATGGATATATTTGTTTTGATTAGCACAATGCGGAATGTAAACTTGAATGAATCAAAACATAAGTAATTAAAAACAAGAGTCTTTAAAAACTTTCTGGTGGATTTAAACAATTCCACCAGAGACATATTTAATATATCGAGAGGACTCTGTGTGCAGAAATGCTCACAGCTGCTTACACAAATAGAACTGCTAAGAACACAGGAAATGCTAAAGATAGTGCTTACAAAGATTTCTCTGTTGTTGTTTCTTAGATGTCTCAGTTATTTTTCTATTTGCTACTCTCTTGGTTTATATATTACCAAGATTACAAAGTCAAAAGAACTGAACAAGTATAAAATCTAACAGTCTTGATCTTTGCTGCTTTTCGTCCTCTATTACCCAGTTAATGGGCTTCCACAGTGTACTTGTATCCAACTCAACGGCTGTGTGTCAGCTTTCACTGTTCAACTGATGTTTGAATCTTGATATGATCATCTGTCGACTTTCAGATCATCCGTCGATGACTTAATTGATCATCCGTCGACTGCTATGTTAAACATCCGTTGATAGTCATTTGATCATCCGTCGAAGCTTTGTTAAGCATCCGTTGGTAGCTATTTTGGTCATCCGTCGAAGCTTTGTTAATCATCCGTTGGTAGCTATTTTGGCACTTGACTTCATTTCACTTAAACAGAATTACAAGACATTGCTTATGTACAGTTAATCAACCTATTCTGCATATCTAGTTAAAGTCAACATGACTTATATGCTACTCCAGATTCTATACAAAGGTGCATACAACATTGTGCTACAAACTTATTATTACATAAGCTACTCACTCGATGGATAATAAGTTAATCATCCGTCGGGACTATAATGAGTTATCCGTCGGGACTATAATTCTTATCCGTCGAGTGCTACATTATTTCACTAAGTAAAATCTACTTAGATGTTTTGTTTAGGTAATCATCAAGTACACAACATATTCACAACAATCTCCCCCAATTTATTTCTACTGGAATTGTAGCCATAAATTAAGAGATACTTGATGATAACAAAACATCCTAAACATATATCTTTAAAGATAAGTAGATAAAACTGAAAGTGCTTCAATTTAAACAAAAATGTACAAGGTTTAGCTCACAGTCAGTTCAAGATGCTCCTCTAGTCTGAGCAGATTTTTCTAGATTCTTGAAGGTCTGGATCTTCTTCCAAGCTTTCTGTTATTTTCTTCAATTTGATTCTGGAGCTGTCTGTGGAATTCTAATTCATCAGATTTTGAGAGATCTAACATTTCTTGCATTTCCAAGAGAGTCTCATTGCTAGAGATACTCAATTGGTCTTCTAATTTGAAGAATCTTCTCACACCCTTGTCATCCATGAATTCCATCAGCCAGTAGGGCCTTAGATGCACTCTTCTCCCTGTGTATGGGATGATAAGAGTTTTGGGTAGTGCATCTTTGGCTCTAACACTCCTTAGCTCTTCAATATTCTTCAATACTAATCTTCTTGCAGTTACATTGAACCCAAAGTTTTTCTTGAAGGATGAATAGACTTTGATCAACACAGCTTGGCTTTCTTGAAGTATCCTATGAAGAGGCCACTGAATCTCCCTTCCCCCTTTGTACTTGAACACCAACCTTTCAGGTAGGTTTCTGTATTCATCAATTGCCCTTACCTCATCCAGCTCCTCCAGATAAAGGTTTAGATCTGAGAATTCTTTGATGTCACAAAAGTACAAGTAGTCTCCCCTGTTGACCTTGGGTTGAGCTTTGACTACTGACTTGGATTTGAGAGGTGACAGCTTCACTTTCTTGACTTCCCTTGATTTTTTCCTTCTTGGCTTAGTAAGAATTGGCAAGTTGAAGTCAGGAATTGGTAATTTATCCCACTCTATTGGCTCATCCTTTGGCACAATAGGCTCTCCATGTATGTTCCTGTAGGGGTCCACCACCCTTATGTCTTCAAACACCACAGAAGGCTTTGATGCTTGAGTTTCAGCTTGAGTGGATTCCTTTGGAAATTGATCTTCCAATTCCTTGTCAACAACATCCAACTTTCTTTTTGTTCTTTTAGCCAGTTCTTTCTTTCTTGGGGATTTCTTCTGTTTTTCAATCTTCTTCTCTGATTCAGTAGCTTGAGATGGTTGAGAGGGAATTTGTTGAGAAGAATTCACAGCATGTAGCTTGGCCAAGATAGCAAACTGTTCTTTCTTTTGTTTAGACTTCTTTGCATCTAGAGCAGCTTGCCTCTTTTCCTTCTTCAATCTGGATTTTTCTTCTTCTTTTGCATGAGCAAATTGTGGATGTCCAGCTACCACACAAATTTCCTTCCCATTTCTGAATATCTTTGCAATTCTCTTTCTTGAGGTTGAATCAGCTGGATCTTTGTAGAGGAGAATAGATCTTGACAGAAGCTTCTTTTCATCAGGCTTAGGTGTCTCATACATAAAATCCATAGGGTTCTTAAAAGATAACTTTGGATAGTTTTCCATTGGTTTAAGAATTATCTCAGCCTTTGTAGTCTTGATGCAGGAAGATTGTCCTTTCTCCAGATAGTTCATGCTCATCTCATTCACATTGATTGGCTTGACATGAGAGTGATGGATGGCTGACTGATCTGGTTCCTTGACTAATTGAGACTTTTTCTGTATTTCCTCATCAATCTTTTTCCAGTTGATCAGAGTCAACTCTCCTTTATCAGCATCTTTCAAATTTGCTGCTGCTGCATTTATAAGATCTATACCATCTGCAACTGGTGGCTTGGAGATAGTAATTGAAGGTACAATTACTTTGCTGATTTGAACTAGAAGTTTCTCCCCCTCAGTTGGTCCTTTCTCCCCCTTACTTGATTCTCTCTCCCCCTTTTTGTTATCATCAAGTGGAGGAGTTAGGCCTTGTGCTTTAGCCAGTTGCATAAGAAGATTTGTCTGAGTCTGTTGATTTTGAAGAAGTAGAGCCACTGAATTCTCAATAACCTGAACTCTATTCTCCAGCTTGGCTATCTTCTTGTCAGAATCTGATTCTCTCCTTAATCTTAGTAATAGATCATGCATGGTACCATATGGCATTATTGAATCCAGCTTCTCAGAGTTATATGTCTTTAAGTCAGCTATCTCCTTTTTCAATTCATCCACACTGAGATTCTGTCTTGAATGTTGGATCTTCATTAAATGTAAAGAGTCTAGGTGAGCTTGAAGAACAGCCTTGGTACCAGCATCTGAAGCTTCCTGAAGGGCCTGCTGAATAGCTATTACTTGGTTTACCAAAGACACCTCAAATTGCCCTGGTGAAAATTCCTTTGCCCATGCCCATTTAGGTAAACTGAAAGCAGAACTTGGGCCTTCAGCTCCCCCTAAGTTCATGCTTCCATCCAAAGAACCAGAGTCATCATCATCAGAATTTACTCCAAATTCTTCAGATAGCTCTCCAGCTTGAGAAGGCATTCTGTTCACAGCAGCTTTATCTCTTTGAAGAGATTCTGTGGTGTGCACTAAATTCAAAGTCTGCTCTGCCTCCACATTGCCCTGAGCAGCCAACAGTTGATAGGCTGAAACAGGGTGAGTAAAAGTGTCAGCATCCAAGGAAATGTTATCAATTACAGCTTTGTAATGTTGCTGAAATTGTCTTTCCTTTTCAGCATCATCCACAATCATTGACTCACTAGCAATGGCTGGTTTCATCCTTATTTCTCCAGTACCTGCCTTTCTCTCATATTCTCTCTTTTGTTGCATCAGGGTCTCACCCTGGCTCCCCACCCTCACACCCTCACCTTCACCTACTAAGGTGGGACTCCTCTCACTCACTTTTGCCAATCCTGAATGAATGGATTGCTGAGATTCACTCTTTTCCTCTCCTTTTGCCTGGGAGCAACCCAGCCTCTCACTCAATGCACTCTCCTCTCTTAGTCCTAAGAGTGATTGTATTACCACCAAATCTTCTGCACTTGAAATTATTGAAGTTTGAAGTTGTGTAGAGAAACTCGACGGATAAGTGATATCCGTCGGGTGAGTGGTAAAGCTATCCGATGGATAACTGCTGTCAAGCTTATCTATCGGGATACAATCACTACTCGATGGATGAGCAATATCCATCGAGAGAGTAGAAATGAATGAGGTGGGAAGATAAACTATTGTTGACTCTGTGTTGATTGAAGTTATTTGAGGCACAAATGTCACAATAGAATCAGAAAGAATTGGCAAGTGAGCCAACAAATCATCTAAAAGATGATGCTCACTTGCACTAGATTTTGACTTCCCCAACAGAGTTAAAGAAGGGGAATCAGGAATTGAAGTGTTTATCATGTCGACTTCCAGTGAGTTAGTTGGTGAGTATTGTGTTTCTGTGGCTTCTATTATGAGAGATTTTGGCTGTGACTCCATATTTATTGGAGCCACATCAATCTGAATTTGAGAAGGTGCAAGGACTGTGTCTTTAGCACCAGTTTGCACTAAGTGTGTGCCCTGTGCATCCCCAGTTGTTTTGGATTTCTTCTTTCTAGTGTAGGTTTGGTGTGAGCTTGTGTCCCTAACCCTCTTGGCCTGTTCTCTTGGATGAGAGCTTTGTTCAATAGCCACATCCTTTTGGGAGGATGCAGCTAGAAGTGAGCTTTTGTCCTTTTTAAGCACTACAGTTTGTTGGGAAACTGCAGTGTGGCTAGGCTGGGATTCACTCAACTCTCCAACCTTATCCTTGGGGTTTCTTTGATGTTCACCCCTTCCCTCACCTATCTTACCCTCCTTCACACTCCGCTCTTTGGTTTTGGTAGATTTTTGAACTGGTACCTTTTGAGAGATACCAGAGGGGGTTTTCTTTGATTTGGATTTAGAAATTGCAGTTGTTTTGGCAGCTTTGGTAGGAAACTGTTTGGTCATTATCATAGTTGCCATAGCTATGCCTAAAGTCAAAGAAATAGAAGAGATTGGAATAGTTGAGGGTCTGGATGAACTTACCTCACTTACCTGAGGTGTCAGCATTACAGGAAAATAGAACATTGGCACATCCTTGTGATGGTTGGCTCTGTTCAAGTCTGCAATGATTCTTCTCTCTTGAACCCAACAAGCTAATTTGTTGTTTGGGTTCTCAAGTTCAATCTCTTGACAAAGATGGTTAGCCAAAAGAATAAAAAATCTAGCATAGTAAATATTCTTTCCTCTTTTGGCTAAGTCACCTAGTTTAAAACCTAACTCATACACAACAAGGTCACTGAAATTGTAATATTTGTCTGTAACTAGCATGTATAGCATGTTAAGCATGGAAATGTTTGTTAGGGCGAAAACACGCGCTAATATTCATGCAAGTATACGCGTTCGCAAGTAATATAGAATATTTTCTAGTTCGTTCCCTCAGAGACTCAGACTAAATTATTGTCTAATTAAACTCACTCACCAATGTATGATTACTTCTCAATGTTAAGATAATAACACTTAAAATTGTTGATTAAATATTAACTATAATTAACTACTTAATTAACCACTTAACTAACACTTCAATTTATCAATAATAAAACACTCATGAGATCACAACTTCATTATTACTTCCTTCTATAGCCATTGTTATTACCTTTAGCATGTGACAGTGATGATATTAATCGAATAACACGAAACTGATAAAAGCCAACTTTCATTGTACTAATACCATTCTACCAAGCATCCACAATTAAGATAGAAGTCGAATAGTCATCAATTATGTTGAGTCCCTATATGTCTACAGAAATTGACAACACAACGATTTAAGCACAAGTTATTCCTTTTTGATTACATAGGGCAAATAAAACTGTTAGAGTTACCCACTAATCATGCACAACGTACATGAACCTATGCTAGCATGGCAAGTTCTAAATCTCAAGATCCACCGTCGCTTCACAAGAGATTAACACCCTATCTTATATGTTCGCGACGCACATAAGACGAATACGCACAACCAATACTAGATATCAAGCAATCATCACACACTAAAGTATTAAACAATTAACTAAAGAATTCCATAATAAATCCGTTGCAACCCCATGATCACGATTAGCCCATAATAGAACTTATCGCCATCATGGGTTCATATGAAATCATGATAAACAAACACAAGAAAATAATAACTAAACTAATTATATTAAAACAGAGTACGTCACAAGAGTAAATAAGTCAAAGCAAGAAAACTAGCATCCAACGTTACAACGAAACAAGAATCACAAGAAAATATGCTTCCTCTTCGTTGCGGTGTGCTAAATCGGTCTTCTTCCTTATCTCCTTCGCTTCTTGCGTAAAACACAATCTTCTTCTTCTTAATCCTCTCTGTGAAAACGTCTCAAATCTACTTATATAATAGTCCCATAAAACTCAGATTACATAGAAGTTGGAAGCCAAACAGAAGTAGAAGTCTAAAATAATTCAGCAAAATTCCCGACCCTGCGCGGCCGCTCAGCATAGCTGCGCGGGCGCGCAGGCCTCCACTGGAAAAAATCCAAGTTTGCTCCGTTTCTTTGCCGTAATCTGCCCATTCCTTTCCTCTCGCAATGGTGAACACATGCCAAGGCTTATTCTTGATGATTCCTCCCCCGAAATGCAACTAATACCCTGAAATGCATAAACACTAGAAAAACGCATCAAATACACAAAATACTTGATTTCAAGACACCAATTTAAGCCATTTTAAGACGTTCTAAGTGGTATAAAATGCCACTTATCAATGTTCACAGAATCAAAATTACTGATTTTCCCAGAAAAGACTTTAGTTACTACATCACACAAGTAACTCCATTCCTTCCTAAGACCTAGTCTTCTAATTTCACTTAGTTTTGTAGTAGGAAGTGCATAATGAATGGAATTGAGCATATTGACAATATCAGTGTCAGTGTATGGTGCAGTTACATTATCATCAGGAATCTTGAAACATGCTTTTATGACATCACTATTGATACATAAATCATTACCTTTGATGGTTAGAGTGATGGTTTTGTCAGTAGAGTTATAGATTGTTGTTGTCCACATCTCCTCAACAACTTCACAATAAATTGTGGGTGATTCCAGCATGGCAAAACTTAACTTGCAGTTGTTCACGAAGTCCATCATCTTATGATAGTCTTCAGATTGCTGAATCCCCTTATTGACCAAGGCAGTGAAGTTGTTATTCTCATAGATGAACCCAGTCTGTGACATGATCTTAACTACGGGTGTCATTGTTAGAGAAGAAAAGCTTGAAGAGAAAGAGGATTTTTTTTTTGCTTGAGAGAGAATGAAGTAACACAGTTGAATTTGAGAATGATAAAAGAAAATGATTAGAATGAAATAAGCTTTTATACTTTACTCAAAATCAACTGATAAAAATAATAAAGAGAAGTAAATTACCCAATAGAAATTGTCTAAAATAGCCGTTTTAAAATAAACTGTAAAAATTCCACCCATTATCCGTCGTGTAATGCTTACAAACTATAAATATACTCGATGGATAATGTTCAGGGAATTAACGGTTAAGATTTAGACACTTCGACGGATGAGGATAAGTTGATATCCGTCGAGCTTTAAAGTACTCCAGAAAAGTAATTGATTTTTATTTACAATTTGTATATCGACGGATGACTCAACTCGATGGATAATGGTCATCCGTCGAGATGCAAATTTTGACTTAGCCAAAATTTTCATCCAAGACTAAAAATCAGTTAAATTTCTGGCTACTTTTCAACTTGCAAAATAATTCAGATAAATTCAAGAGTAATTAAGCATACCTAACTCACTTACCAACCTAGAAAAGGTGGATTCATCGAGTGGCTTGGTAAAAATATCTGCAAGTTGCTTCTCACTTGGAACAAAATGTAACTCTACAATACCATTCATTACATGTTCCCTTATGAAATGGTACTTGATGTCTATATGCTTTGTCCTTGAATGTTGCACTGGATTTTCAGTGATGGCAATTGCACTTGTGTTGTCACAGAAAATAGGAATCCTTTCAACTTGCAAACCATAGTCTAGCAATTGATTTTTCATCCATAAAATCTGTGCACAGTAACTGCCAGCAGCAATATATTCAGCTTCAGCTGTAGAAGTAGAAACTGAATTTTGCTTTTTACTAAACCAGGACACAAGCTTGTCTCCTAAAAATTGACAGGTTCCTGTTGTGCTTTTTCTATCAATTCTGCAACCTGCATAATCTGCATCTGAATAACCAGTTAGATCAAAGCCAGAATCTCTAGGATACCAAATGCCAAGGTTTGGTGTTCCTTTGAGATATCTGAAGATTCTCTTAATAGCTATCAAATGAGACTCTCTAGGATCATCCTAAAATCTAGCACACAAACATGTAGCAAACATTATATCTGGCCTACTAGCTGTTAAGTACAGAAGTGAGTCAACCATGCCTCTATAACTTGAAATATCCACAGACTTTTCAGTAGTGTTTAGTTCAAGCTTAGTTGCAGTGGCCATGGGAGTTTTTGCAGATGTACAATCTATTAGATCAAACTTCTTTAAAAGATCAAAAATATATTTAGTTTGACTAATGAATATTCCATCACTAACTTGCTTAACTTGTAAACCAAGAAAGTAAGTTAGTTCTCCCATCATACTCATTTCATACTTGCTTTGCATCAGTTTGGCAAACTTTTTACAAAGTTTCTCATCTGTAGAGCCAAAAATAATATCATCTACATAAATTTGAACAAGTATGCTAGAGCCATTCACATTTCTGAAAAATAAAGTTTTATCTACAGTACCTCTTGTGAAGTGATTTTCCAAAAGGAACTTTGATAAAGTATCATACCAGTCTCTAGGTGCTTGCTTCAGTCCATAAAGAGCTTTCAGTAGATAATAGACATACTCTGGGAAATTTGGATCTTCAAAGCCAGGACGTTGACTTACATACACTTCTTCCTCCAAATCTCCATTCAAAAAGGCACTTTTGACATCCATTTGATAGACCTTGAAATTGGCATGGGCTGCATAGGCTAAGAAGATTCTGATGGCTTCAAGTCTTGCAACAGGAGCAAATATTTCATCAAAATCTATTCCTTCTTGCTGACAATAGCCTTTAGCAACCAATCTTGCTTTGTTCCTTACTACTATGCCATTTTCATCCATCTTGTTTCTGAATACCCATTTGGTGTCTATTGGATTCTTTCCTGTAGGCTTGGGTACCAGCTTCCATACTTTATTCCTTTCAAATTGGTTTAGCTCCTCCTGCATAGCTAAAATCCAATCAGGATCTAACAAGGCTTCTTCTACCTTCTTTAGTTCTTCCTTAGACAGGAAGCTACTGTATAGACATTCTTCTTGAGTTGCTCTCCTGGTTTGAACTCTGGAACAAACATCACCAATAATCAGTTCAAAGGGGTGATCTTTTGTCCATTTTCTTGGTTGAGGTAGATTAGCCCTAGATGAAGAGACCTCAATGTTGTCTTGATGTGTGATTGAGTTTTGATTGCTAGAAACTCCCCCTGAGTTTGTGGATCTTTGATTTGAGATTAGAGTGCTTTCTATGGGTGATCTTCCTTGACTTCCTGCTCCTTTTGATAACCCGACGGATGGTGAATTTTGAGTACCGACGGATGAGGCAGGTTGTCTTCCGATGGATAATACAGATTGTCTTCCGACGGATGAAGCGTTATGTAACTCGACGGATGTTGAGTTTAGTGTGGAAGGCGTTGGAAGACCGCGTTAAAGACAAGGCAAGAGTGTTGTTGCCACCAGAGCTCTCATTGCCAGAGCTAGAGGTATCTTTTTGGTTATCTAAACCATAAGTGCTTCATTTGTAGTACATTTGTCTGCATTATCCTTAGACACTGTTTCTTGATCACTCTCATCATCACTTTCATCACTGACCATCTCAACATTGTCGAATTTGAGGCTCTCATGGTAATCTCCATCTATTAGTCCTTCAATCTTTTTATCATCAAACACAACATGTATAGATTCAACAACAATGTTGGTTCTTAGATTGTAGACTCTATATGCTTTACCAACAGCATATCCAACAAAAATTCCTTCATCTGCTTTAGCAACAAACTTCCCATTTTGATCAGTTTGATTTCTCAGAATATAGCATTTACAGCCAAAGATATGAAGAAAGTTCAGAGTTGGCTTCTTGTTCTTGAATAATTGATAAGGTGTCATGCATCTTGCTTGATTAATCAGAGAGATGTTCTGAGTGTAGCATGCAGTGTTTACAGCTTCAGCCCAGAAGTATGTTGGTAGTTTTGATTCTTCAAGCATTGTCCTTGCAGCTTCAATAAGAGATCTATTCTTTCTTTTCACTACTCCATTCTGTTATGGAGTCCTTGCTGCTGAAAACTCATGCAAGATTCCATTTTCCTCACAAAATGCTCTTATGACATAGTTCTTGAACTCAGTTCCATTATCACTCCTGATTCTTCTAACTTTGAAATCAGGATGATTGTTAACTTGCCTTATGTGATTGATGATGATTTCACTAGCCTCATCTTTGGACTTTAGGAAATATGTCCAAGAGAACTTTGAGAAATCATCTACAATTACTAGGCAAAATCTTTTCTTTGAGATTGATAATATATTGACTGGTCCAAACAAATCCATGTGAAGCAGTTGTAGAGTCTCTTCAATTGCTGAATCAAGTTTCTTCCTGAATGATGCTTTAATCTGCTTCCCTTTTTGGAAGGCATCACACAGTCCATCCTTTGTAAACTCCACCATAGGAATGCCTCTAACTAGCTCTTTCTTTATCAGCTCATTCATGGTCTTGAAGTTCAAATGGGATAGCTTCTTGTGCCATAGCCAACTTTCATCTTGACTTGCTTTACTAAGAAGACAAGTTACAGATTCTGCTTTAGTTGAGTTGAAGTCAGCTAGATACACATTTCCTCTTCTCACAGAACCACTTTGTTGTTTTGATTATTAATCACAACACAGGTTTCTTTGTTGAAGTTTACTGAGTTGCCTTTATCACAAAGCTGGCTGATACTCAACAGATTGTGTTTGAGACCATCCACTAAGGCAACCTCTTCAATGATGACATTGTCCTTTGAAATCAAGCCATATCCCACAGTATAACCTTTGCTGTCATCTCCAAAAGTGATACTTGGGCCAGCTCTCTCTTCAAACTCTGTGAGCAGGGTAGAATCACCAGTCATGTGTCTTGAACAACCACTATCCAAGTACCAAAGATTCCTTCTATTTCCCTGCACACATCAAAATCAAATCAAGTTGATTTTGGTACCCAAGTTTCCTTGGGTCCTGCCTTGTTAGCTTTCTTCTTCTGTTTCTCAGGTCTTAACTCATTTGACTTAGGAATTTCAGATTCTTCCTTAGTCATTTGGGTTGGTCCTTTGAAACCACTAGATGCAACAGAATTATCATGCATGTTATGGCTAACAGGAAATGGCATGCTTGGTGCAAACATGTTATTCCAGTAAGGCATGCTAAATGGCATTTGAGGCATATTGTATGCAGCATAATATGGATTAGGTGGAAATGACATATTAGCAAACTGTGCATTCATGTTCTGTGTAGGCATAGCATTAACAGGCATGGGAGGCATGTCATTCATGTTAGAGAATTGAGGCTGAACAGACATGGGAGTAGGCATGACAGATTTGCAATTAATAGACAAATGATTTACACTACCACATTTGACACAGATTTTTCTAGGAGCATATTTGTCAGGTGTGTAGTTATTATGTTTGTTAATCCCTACTTTACCATTCCTATTGTTTTTCCTTTTAGTCTCTGTTTTTACCTCTATCTTCTCAAGTCTGTCACTTAACTGTTTGACAATCATGTGACCAACATTAGCCTTCTTCCCTTTCTTGGCTTGACTTGACTCTCCTGAAACAAAGTTCTTGGAAACAGACCCATACTTTTCATTTAGCTTGGTTAATTTGGCTTTGCTAATGGGTTTGCTCACAGCCGACGAATGAGGATTTTTATCATTCGATGGATAACACTTTTTGTTATCCGGCGAATAGTTCTCATCATCCGTCGAGTCTACATCTGTCAGCAATCCATCTACCAAAATAGGTTCTAGTTTCTCCTTATTCTTTTTCCAGGCTTCATCACAAAAAGACTCAATTCCTTGAACCTTGGTGATTTGAGCATGAACATCTCTGGATGTTTTCCATGGACTCAGTTAATTCCTCCTTGGCAATTCTACACTCAATTTTTAGTTTCTCAAACTCAACAAACTGAGACTCAAGCACATTATTCCTCTCACTCAAAAACAAGTTGTTTTCTTTGATTTTAGCATTTTCTTTAGTGAGGGACTTAAGTGTAACACGCAAATGATACAATTTTGTAGACATGTCATTTATTGCATCATTACACTCAGCTTTAGATAAATGTGCAAGGTTTGTAGTGATTACCTGATTGCTTGAGGAACTTGTCTCTGTTTCATCAGACTTGGCCATAAGGGCTAGATTGACATAGCTGACATCCTCATCTTCATCCAAACCATCAGCTGCCCAGTCATTCTCTTATGTAATAAAAGCCCTTTCCTTCTGTTTGAGTAGATCAAAGTATTTTTGCTTATAATCCACAGACTCAAATCTTTTCTTACTGGAATCTGACTTTCTACACTCATTTGTAAAATGCCCTGCCAAGCCACATTTGAAACACTTGAATTTTGATTTATCCACCATGTTTCTATTTTGCTTGGCAGCTCCAAAGTTCTTCTTGAACTTGATCTTGGAAAATCTTCTTGAAAGGAATGCTAGGTGCTCATCAATGTCCTCCATGTCATCTTGACTCAATGAATCTTCACTTTCTGCAGCTAGCCCTTTACCCTTGCTTTCACAGGCCTTTGAAGTTGATTCCACAACTTCCATCTTCACTTCCTTCTGCTTTTCCAGTTCAGCCACTAGTGTAATGGATCCTCCTTTCTTCTTTCCTCTCTCCATTCTTTCATCCTGCTCTATCTCAAGCTCATAGGTCTTCAGAATGCCATACAGTCTCTCTAAAGTAAACTCCTTATAATCTTGTGAGTTTCTCAATGAGACTGTCATTGGTTTCCATTCCTTTGGAAGAGATCTGAGAAATTTCAGATTGGAGTCTTTAGTCTGATAGACTCTTCCATGCAATTTAAGAGCATTTAGTAGCTTTTGGAATCTACTAAAAATGTCAGTGAGTGACTCACTTTCTTCATTGTGAAAATGTTCATATTGCTGAATCAGGAGCTGCATTTTATTTTCTCTTACTTGCTCAGTACCATCACAGATTATCTGTATTGTGTCCCAAACTTCCTTGGTAGTCTTGCAGTTGATGATGTTATCAAACATGTCTGCATCAACACCATTGAACAGAATGTTCATGGCCTTTTTATCTTTCCTGACTTGTTCAATATCAGGATCAGACCATTCATGCCTTGGCTTTGGAACAGATGGTTCATTTCCTGTTGCAGCTCTCATTGGAACATGAGGGCCTCTTTCTATGCAGTCCACATAGGCCTCATCTTGAGAAAGCATATGAAGATGCATCTTTACCTTCCAATGATGGTAATTATCTTTATCAAGAAAAGGAATCTTGACTCCAACATCTTTCTTGTTCATCTTGCTGAATTGTTTTGATCTTTAAACTCTTTGTAGATTAAGAGCTTGCTCTGATACCAATTGTTAGTCCCTTAACAATATAGTAAGAATTACAGAAGGGGGGTTGAATGGAATTCTTGAACCTTTTTCTTGAAATAAAAATGTTCAACTCGATTATGGATATATTTGTTTTGATTAGCACAATGCGGAATGTAAACTTGAATGAATCAAAACATAAGTAATTAAAAACAAGAGTCTTTAAAAACTTTCTGGTGGATTTAAACAATTCCACCAGAGATATATTTAATATATCGAGAGGACTCTGTGTGCAGAAATACTCACAGCTGCTTACACAAAATAGAACTGCTAAGAACACAGGAAATGCTAAAGATAGTGCTTACAAAGATTTCTCTGTTGTTGTTTCTTAGCTATCTCAGTTATTTTTCTATTTGCTACTCTCTTGGTTTATATATTACCAAGATTACAAAGTCAAAAGAACTGAACAAATATAAAATCTAACAGTCTTGATCTTTGCTGCTTTTCGTCCTCTATTACCCAGTTAATGGGCTTCCACAGTGTACTTGTATCCAACTCAACGGCTGTGTGTCAGCTTTCACTGTTCAACTGATGTTTGAATCTTGATATGATCATCTGTCGACTTTCAGATCATCCGTCGATGACTTAATTGATCATCCGTCGACTCCTATGTTAAACATCCGTTGATAGTCATTTGATCATCCGTCGAAGCTTTGTTAAGCATCCGTTGGTAGCTATTTTGGTCATCCGTCGAAGCTTTGTTAATCATCCGTTGGTAGCTATTTTGGCACTTGACTTCATTTCACTTATACAGAATTACAAGACATTGCTTATGTACAGTTAATCAACCTATTCTGCATATCTAGTTAAAGTCAACATGACTTAAATGCTACTCCAGATTCTATACAAAGGTGCATACAACACTGTGCTACAAACTTATTATTATATAAGCTACTCACTCGATAGATAATAAGTTAATCATCCGTTGGGACTATAATGAGTCATTCGTCGGGACTATAATTCTTATCCGTCGAGTGCTACATTATTTCACTAAGTAAAATCTACTTAGATGTTTTGTTTAGGTAATCATCAAGTACACAACATATTCACAACATTAACTCTAATTGACTTCAACTACTGGGTCCTTCGACTCGAACCTACGAAATCGAAACAACCTAGGTTAAGCAACCGATTATGCTTGACTTTTCCTCACTAACTAATTTCCCAACGATGCAATTCCCGACTCGTATGCATATCAATAATAATAATTTACACGCAATAGTAGTGCACATAGAAACCAGGGGTCAATTTGTATTAACGAGATATATACACGCGATCCGTAATTTAAGGTAATTTTTAGAAAAATTTGAACAGCGACTCCTCTATTTATAGGCCTACCCGTCGAAACATCAATCGACGTCAAATCCCAACAAAATCAATTTGAATCGTCACATAACTAAATTTTTAGTCCCAAAAATAATTTATACAAATTATTTTATTTATTAAAATATTTAGGACTCAGAACAGGGTCATCACCGTCCACCGCGCGCTCGTAAAAATTCATCGCGCGCGGCGGCAAAATTTATTGGTGCCCGAAAATATACGGGTGTCCGAATAAATTTCACCGATTTATTAGAATTCCCGCACGAAATTATTTATATCACGAATAATAGTCATAATTCCTGCAAATTAATAAAATAATAAAACTAAATTCAGAATAACTGAACAACAACCACAACCAACAGTATTAACAAAAACACAGCCACACACGCGCACAACGCGCCACCACCAGCGAACACACACACACACACACTGAGCACACACACTCAGACATAGCACATACATACACACACATATGTATAGGTATATATACATATATACACCAACCAAAAAGAATCAGGCCAAATGTTACCGGAAACGAACCGGAAAAAGGGCAAGACTGCGGCGGCGGTGATGAAAAATGGAAGGAGAAACAGAAATAGAGAAGGGAGGAGGAAAAAGGGAAAACATAGGAGGAATAGAAAGTGTAGAGGAGAGATAAGGTGAGAGAGAGATTAAGAGTAGATAGAGATAACGAGAGAGAGACATCAGAGAATAGAGAGAGACTAAGAAATTGATTTTAGAAATTCAGTTGATAACCCTGCTATTTACAGTATCAATTCAACCTTCTAAATGCAATACACGTGTCCTTGTATCCTTTCTGTAAAATTTCTGGTTCGTTTTTGTTAGTTTGACGAACCAACTGCGTTTTAAAATTTATCGAAAAATTAAAATTTTAATACCAAAATTCTCAAAATATTCGAGAGTTAATAAAATAAAATTTTCATAATTTTTAAAGCACTTTTCAAACACAACTTATACCCGCGTTAAATGAAATAACGAAATAACACGCGAGTAAGATTAATCTCGAAAATTACCAAGATAATTTTAAAATTCTCAGAATATTGTAAATATAATAAAATATAAGTTTCATAATTTTTGAAGAATCCTAGAATTAAATATGGATTTTACAGTTTAAATGAATTCAGAAAATCATTTAAGAATAAATAATTAGCAGAATATTAATTTGTAAATTTTATAAAATTCCAAAAATAATTACTAAGGTTATAAAATTATAAAAATAATTTTAGAGACAACCCAAATAATTTTGAAAATAGGATAATCACTTTTTAAAAGTGAAACAAAATAACCTTGTGCAACAGTTAATCATAAAAACACACCACACAATCCAACAATCACATATAAACAATAATAAATAAACACAAAGACCATAAATAATATAAACTTTTTTATTAATTATCTACACAATAATTACATATTTAAATATTACAGAAATATACGAGTCGTTATACGAAGAGCTCGGGCTTCTACAACATCGCCCGTCGGGCAGGCCGAACAGACTAGATGGCCACCAACTCCAGCAATAAAACCAACAGACTAGATGGCCACCAACTCCAGCAATAAAACCACCCACACTCACTGGTACTTCATCAGTGGGTCGAAGCTGGCCGAGATATCGGTGTGGCGTGATGTCAATGCTTCGGCGCTTATAATGTTGGACTTTACAGATGAGGAGAAGGACAACTACGCGGCCCTGGTGAACATGAAGATGAGCAACCTCGGTCCCGAGGAGTTTTGGGACAAGGACTGGCATCTGAGCTTGTGGGGTGGGGGTAATAAATTTTTCCTTCGTCTATTTTTTTGTACTTGTAGCTTTATTGTAGTTCTATTATTGTATAACTATTTTCCCTTCTGTTCATTCGGCATTTTCTTTTGTCTTCAATATTTACTTAGTATTCTATAGTAATTGCTTAGAATGGCCCTTCTTTTGTCTTTCTTGCTTTTCAGTGTCTTCCATGGAAGCTCTTATAGAGAGGAAGAAGGCTAGGGCGGCTGAGAAGAGGGTTACGGAGGAGGCAGCTAAGGCCAAGGCGGATGGGAAGAAGATTATCCCTGATCCTTCCGAGGATAAGAAGGAGAAGGCTGAAGCTGAGAGGTCAGTCCCTCTTCGTTAGGTCCCTTTGGCTTCAGAAGATGACGAGGGGGATGAGCCAGAGTTTATGGGAGAGGGGGCGCCATCTAAATGGACATGAAGCTGAGACAGGGTCATTCAGAAGTACCTCCCTGGGTGGGGCATTCTGACGTCTGATCACACTGTCAACCCGGCTAGGCAGTCGATGAAGGATGTGGCCTCTGACCTGTGCCACGGTCTTCAACTCCCCGCTGATCTTCCTGCCTTCATGGAGGCCTCTCCGACGGAATCTTGTACCGAGTTGATGTCGCTCCTGTCTTTGGTACGTAGTCAAATTTATATTTATTTGTCTTAGTCCTTCTGCATATTTTTCTCTTCGTTCTCTTGACATATTTTGCCTTGTGTATTTTTTTTCAAGCTACTCTATGGGTTGCTGCCGTGGAGGAAAAAGTCCGAGACATGGAGGATAGAATGGCCGAGGTCAAGGAGCTGGAGAGGAGGGCTACAGCGGAAGAGGAGGAGCCGAAAAGGGTTCAAGCCCAGAATGAGGCGCTGGTTGGTCAAGCCACGGTGCTACAGGAGGATAGGCAGCGGCTGGAGGGAGATCTCTCATAGGTAAATCGGAGGATCCTTCACAGGAATGGTCAGCTAAATAAGTCCCGAAAGGAGCTTCTGAAAACCAAGAAGCAGCTGGATCAAACCGAGGAGTGGTGCTTCCAGTTCGGGGCTGATTATGTCCTTGAAAAAGCTCATGACCTTGGATGGGATCATAAGCAGCTGCTGGATGACAGCTTGGAAGTCCCCATAGGTCGGGTGGTCGTGGAAGCTCCAGTTGTCTCCTCGGTCGAGGATGAAGAACTTTCAGACGAAGAACTTCAGGCCTAGATGCATTTTGTAATAAATTTTCATTTTGTAATATCCTGATACTCGTGCCTTCGGCCTTTTATAATTTTAACTTGCCTTCGGGCCATATTTTTTAAGTTTTAATGCATCCTTCTTTCCTTTTATTGCATCTTCGGCTTTTTATTTTGCCTTTAGCAATTTTAGTAATTTTTTGTGTTTTTACAATATATCTGCATCTTCGGCTTTTTATTTTTCCTTAACCGCTTTTATTTCTCATGTCCTTCTTCGGCCCCAAGTGTTATAGGGCTGAGGTTTAAGTCCGAAGAGAACGTTGGGCCGTTAACACTAAGGTTAAATCCTTTTGGGCGACCGAACAAGGGGATAGCCTTCTTCAGGTTGCCCCTAGGCCAGTGTGCCTTCGTTCCGTCAGTGAAAAATGGTATAGTTCAGAGTAATGCCAAATGTAGAAGGGCGAGGGTTCGTTTTCTTTGGGATCGCCCCTAGACGAGACCCTCTTCGTTCTACTTGATAAATAATTGGAGGACGAATGGTTTGTTTTCTTCGGGATCTCCCCTAGACAAGGCCTGATTCGCCCTTCGGCAATATCGCTTTTTTTTCAGTAAGTTAGAATTCATAAGGGAAGGACGAAGGGGAGAGCCTTTTTGCCAGGATTGCCCCTAGACATTCCTCATTCGTCGTTGATGCTTGTATTCATCATTTTCTTTAATTTAACAGTAATATGGCGAAGGATGTTAAGCTATGTGGGATTGCCTCTAGATAATATCCATCTGTCACTATCTGAAGCACAGAAAATATGGCGACCAAAGGGTTTTATCTTCTTCGAGGTTTGCCCCTAGATATTACTCATTCGGCCGCTTAGTTCGTAATACGAAATTTTTTCTTTTTTAAGTAATAAATTGAGAGAGAAGTGCATCTTCATTAATTAATAAATCATTACATTTTTCGTAAGGAACTCGGAATGAAGTACAAATGAGAAATAAAAGAAATTTTCCTTACGGATAAAATTTTCGGAGATGACCGGCGTACCGAGCATTTTTGATTGCTTCGTCGGTCAGTGTTCCTAGCTTGTAAGTTCCCGAACGAACGACCTCTATTACTTTATAAGGCCCTTCTCAGTTGGGCTGAAGTTTTCCTTATCTCGTCGGCATGGATGCAGCTAATTCCCTTAGGACTAGGTCCCCGATTCCGAATGACCTCTTCTTAATCCAGAGTCGTAGTATTGGGATGCCTGTAGTAAATATTTCATGTTCCTTTGGTGGGCGGCCTCTCTTTCTTCTTCTAACAGGTCTACGTTCGCCCTCAATCCGAAGTTATTGTTTTCAACATTGTAGACCTCGGTTCTATAAGACTCTAGGCCCACTTCGACCGAAACCAGGAATTCTGTTCCACAGGCCAACCTTAAAGGGGTTTCCCCGGTGGAAGACCTAGGCGTCGTTCGATAAGCCCATAAGACCCAAGGTAGTACTTTGGCCCATCTTCCCTTGGCTTCTCCCAACCTCTTCTTTATCCCCTGAAAGATTATTTTATTCACTACTTCGATTTCTCCGTTCCCTTGCGGATGAGCGACTGAGCTGAACTTCTGTTGAACCCCAAAATGATGCAGAAACCTTCAAAATTTATTTCCAAAAAACTAGGTTCCATTGTCAGAAATGTGAATTTTCGGGGTCCCAAATCTGAGAATGATCAGCTCCAGAAAGAACTTCTTAGCTGCTTCCTCGGTTATGGCGGATAACGGTCGGGCTTCGACCTACTTGGTCATGTAGTCGATGGCAATTATACAGTATTTTGCCTGTTTGGTGCTGGTAGGGAGAATTCCAACTATGTCTACGGCCCACATGGTGAACGAAATGGGGCTGAGGACATAAGTCATTTCTTCGGGTGGTTGCTGAAAGGAATATGTCCTAAGTTCAATCATGTATTAGGATTTAGGAATAACTTTTTATATAATCTATTTTTGATTTCATTAATTTTAATAAAAGACTTGTTTTGTTTTTATTACGGGCTCTATCTATTTAAGTGTTTAAATAAGATATACCATAATTTAAAGTAAAGCTTTTTATGGATTATGATGAGTTCATAATAGTGAGACCTAAAAGATGATAATTCTAAACTTAAATAGTTCCTGGTCGTAGGATTACTAACTGGTAATTAATAATCCGCAAAGATCGGTACATACTATGCTTGCTTCATTATGAAGGATGTCTGTTCACATAGACATTTGTGTGGTGACACTATAGCTAGTATGTAGGTGCTTATTATAGAATAAGTTCACTGAACATGACTTGCACAGCTGAACAACTGATGGAGTTCACTCACGTGTCAGCAGTTGTTCACAAAGTGATAGTTGTACAAGTATCCTTAGACTTGAGGTCATCATAGTCATCTTGTGTACACTGAACTATGCTTTGGTTTAGTTCTTAGTCTCCAGGGATATTTATTAGGGCTCTACTAGGTATAGGAACTTGTACACGAAGATAGTGTATGATCAATAAAGGATCTACCCCTTCTAGTGAAGGAAGCGAATGTTCAAGGCTGATCCACTTATGTTAGTTCAGGAATCTCTGGCCAGAGTGAATGAAATTAGAAAGGAGTTTCAAATTTGCATAGAACTACGCATAGTAAATGGTAAGCAAGTGATTAAATTAGATAGGCTTGACACGAGATCCATGCCTTGTATTTAATCAGGACATTGTAGGGTAGAAGGAGTTTATTGTATGGTAACTATTCACTGAATAGGTTCTTGGTATTCTAAGCAGTGAATTCATATTATCCGGATAGTCGCGATATGCTGAGAAGTATCCCTCACAATGTAGAATAAATGTGATTAATTAATTAATCATATTTAATAAATTAGAGAATTTATATAAATAATGATAAAATAGTTTTATTATTATTTATTTCTACTGCCGGCTTAATATTGAACCTACATGGTCACACCATAAAAAGAGAATGATTTAATGGTGGAGGAATTAATTAATAATGGCTAAATAATTATTTATTTGTAAAATAAATAATTAATTGGCAAATTTAATAATTGATTAAATGAGATTTAATTGATTATAAATTAATTAAGAAAAGTTCTTAATATTATTAATTAAGGATTTATTTTTTGGAAATTAAATCTAGAGAGAGAATTATTTCTAAAGTGTTTAGAAAAAGAATTAATAATTAAAAGGTGTTTTAATTATTAATGAGAATAATAAATGGGATAATAATAATAATATTTATGGGAAAATTTCCGATGAAAATTTTGCCTATAAATACACTATTATAGACCCTATTTTTATTCGAACCCAAGAACCACAAAAACCCAAAAAGTTTGGAAAACCCAATTCTCTCCACCTCCTTCCTCCTCCTTAACATCGTTTTCTTGGTGGATACTGGTGGAGTGCTTCACACTTGATGAGCAACTGCTAAGGATCTCTGATCGTTGTCTCCGAATTATTTTAAAGGTTAGATTCGATCCCTCGAATTTTTATTCATGATCTGTATGCTTTTATTTGGATTGTATATGTGTAAAAGTGTTTTGTCATGCCTCCGCTGTGTTTAAAATCCAACAATGGTATCAGAGCATAGGTTGTATGCATATAGATCTGTGGTAAAAATTTCAGAATTTTATGTGCTTGTATGAATTAATTATGATTTTTACAAGTTATATCATGGATTAATTTTGTCTGATGAGAAATCTTTTTCAGAATAATTTTGAATGTTGATATGGATTCTACAAGTGTTGTAGATCGTCTGGGTATTTTTTTCATAATTTTATGATGTATAGATTTTTTATTATGAATTTTTGAAGATCTTGCAATTAAATTCGTAATTAAATAAATCATATATATATATAAATTGTTTATAAGTATGTATATATATCTGTACAACATCTGTATGTTGTCTGTTGATGCTGTTGGCATGGAGAAGGACTGTCAGTACGGTGGCACGCAGATCGAGGAAGAAGTGACGGCTGCTGCAGAAAAACAAAAAAAAAATAATAGGGGTGTCGCGCATTCCGAGAATGCGTTACACACCTGTGGCGCATTCACGGAATGCGTTACACCTTTTAATTGGTTAAAAGGGCTGTAACGCATCACCGGAATGCGTTACAGGGCTTGTAACGCGTTCCTGTAATGCGTTACAGCCCGACTGTTCACATTAAAATTGATTTTTTGGGAGTTTCGTAACTCCGTTTTAGGCGTGCAATATACCGTTGGATTCGTTTTTCCGAGACGGATCTAATGGAGTGATCAATTTTAGTTTATATAAAAGTTTTGAACTGTTTATATTTCCGAAAGTGTTTTAAAGCTGTTTTAACTGTTTTTAATTGCTTTTAAATGCTTCATGTGATACATAGGGATGTATATTGCTTAGACTAATGTGCTAGATGATGTAACATGCCTACCTTCATCTTTATTCATGTTGATATATGTGATATATGCTTAGTTTATCATGCGATGATAGATTTAGGTGAACTTAAATGAACATAAGGCGTTTGTTAGACAACCTAGTATAGTGAAATTGTTTCATAACCTTAAGAATAATATTATGAATACAATCATGAGATTCTTGTATTTATGAAACACGTAATTGAATATGAATTTTCGATATGAGAGAAAGGATGATTCTGTCAACAACAGATTTCTATCTGTAAGAAAGGGTTATTAAGTGACGCCTCTTGACAATGCTCCACCCGATCTGGGAATCATCTGATTATTGATTATTGATTTGAAATATTTAATTTAAAAGGAAGAATCTCTTTATAATATGATTATGATTGTAACGTAATATAATCCCTCTAAATTTAAATAATATCAAGTAGTAATTGGCCAATGACACAACGGGCTTGTGTCGGTCATAGCCTTCCAACATGGTAGAAAGTAGTTCTTATTTTTGAATCATTGTCATTTCGTGCCACAGCCGAGGGCTTTGTTTTCGAAATAAGAAATACTTGTCTATTACATAGAGATGTGTACATTGAATAAGAATCTAAAGGTCGTTACGTGCCACAGCCGTGGGCCTTTGGGGACTGATTCAATTGTACGGAATGTTGGGTTAGACTTGACTTAGAATATTGAGTTTGTCGTGCCACAGCCATGACTCAATTATTCAAGAGGCTAAAGTTTGATTAGGGAATAACATTAGATGTAATTGACAAGAGTTGTCTGCCTATTGAACATTACATGGCATTTCGTGCCACAGCCGGGGTTGTGTAATGGAATGTAGGATCCCTATTCCCACTAGCATTATGAATGCTTAATTTTTCATGTAGGGGGTTGAATAAATTAGGAAAACTAGTGGGAGCCACTTATGAATAAAGACCCGATTCATATAGTGTTTTGAAATGAAATCGAATATTTGCTAAGTGTTGTTATGTGTTTATCATTTACAGATTTACTTTGTACGTTATGTCTTCTACACTATCACTTAGGAGCATACTAGATGCTCACAAATTGACTGGTCCTAATTATGCTGACTGGCTTCGAAACTTGAGAATTGTTCTCAGGATTGAGAAGCTGGAATACGTGATTGACTCACCTAAGCCTACTGAACCTGCTAGTGATGCACATAATGATGAACATGTTGTGTATCGTAAGTGGATAGATGATGTAAATGTTGCTCAATTCATCATGCTAGCTTCCATGAACATTGAGCTATAGAAGTAACATGAGCATATGGATGCTCACACTATCCTTATGCATCTACAAGAGTTGTATGATGTGGCGGGCAGGACAGCTCGATATGAGATATCGAAGGAGTTGTTCGGTTGTAAGATGTCTGAGGGATCATCTGTGAATGACCATGTACTTAAGATGATCAATTTGATTGAACGTCTTGGACAACTTGGTTTTGCCATGGATGGGGAGCTGAGCCAAGACTTGGTCTTGTAATCGCTTCCGAGTTCGTTCTCGCAGTTTGTTGTGAACTTTCACATGAATAAGTTGGATGTCAGCCTGCCTGAACTCCACAACATGTTGAAGACTGCAGAATCGAATTTTCCCCCTAAGAAGAGTTATGTTCTTCTAATTGGTGAAGGTTCCAATCCTAAGAAAAGGAAGAGGAACCCTTCCAAGAAGAAGAAAGTAGGTGAAGAAAAGCCGGTTCCACCAAAAGCTGAAGACCCCAAGAACAAAGTTGTTTGCTTTCACTGTAACAAGGTGGGGCACTGGAAGAGGAACTGCAAGGTTTACCTTGTAGAATTAAAGAAGAAGAAGGGTAGTGAGACTATCGCTTCTGATTCGGGTATGTTCATGATAGAAGTGAATATGTCATTAAATCAAATTTCTACTTGGGTATTGGATACCGCCTGTGGTTCTCAAATCTGCAATTTGTTGCAGGGACCAAGGAGAAGTAGGACTCTTGAGGAAGAGGAGGTGATTCTACTGATGGGAAATGGAGCAAGAGTTGCTGCTGAAGATGTAGAATCATTTCATTTACATATGCCTACGGGCAAGACTATTGTTTTAAATAATTGTTAATTTTTTCCCTCGATTGTGAGGAATATTATTCCCATGTTAGACTTGGCTGGATTTTTATTTATTATTGAGAATAGTGAATGTTCTATTCTTAGAGATAATATTCTTTATGGACGTGGTACTTTAAATAATGGTCTGTATAAATGTGACATAATTTACTTCAGATTGAACAAACTAATAAAAGAAAAGCGATGATGAAAATCTCACTTTATTGTGGCACTGCAGTCTCCATTTAGTAGACATAGAGAGAGAGGACTGCAAATTTTCTAGGAATGGTACACACAAATGTATGTGGACCAATGTCTAAGCAAGCCATGGGTGGATTTTCATACTTTACTTTCATAGATGATAGATCTTGATTCAGATATGTGTTTGATGAAACACAAGTCTGAAGCCTTTGAAAAGTTCAAAGAGTATAAGTATGAAGTGGAGAAACAACCAAACATAGTATTATAATTCTTCGATTAGATCGAAATGTTGAATACTTGAATGGAGAGTTTCTGGATTATCTCAAAGTAAATGGTATAGTCTCCCAGTGGACTCCTCCAGATTGGTATCTGAAAGGAGAAATCGAACTTTGTTAGACATAGTTCAGTCCATGATGAGCTATGCAAATCTTCCAGTATTCCTATGGGGTTATGCATTGGAAACCTCAGCATATTAACTGAATAAGGTGCTTTCCAAAATCTGTTCCTCAAACTTTGTATGAGATATGGAAAGAAAGGAAACCGAGTCTTAAACACGTTAAGATTTGGGGATGTCCAGCTTATGTCAAGTAAGTTGACCCAGATAAGCTGGAATATCGATCCGTAAAATGTAGTTTTGTGGAATATCCTAAAGAGACTTTAGGGTATTACTTTTGCACCGATCATCGGGTGTTTGTCTCCAGACATGCTACCTTCTTGGAAAAGGAGTTTATCCTTGAAGGAAATAGTGGGAGCAAAATTGAACTTGATGAAGTTCAAGAAGCACAAACTACTACAGATCGAGTGGAAACACATGTTCTGACTGAACAACCTTTTGTGGAACAGCCCATTCATAGGTCAGGGAGAGTGTCTCGCCAACCTGAGAGGTAATATGGCCTTGTCATTGAGAATGACAATGAGTTGTCGATCATTAATGATGACGACCCTGTGACCTATAATGAGGCTAAGAGTAGTGTTGACTTAGAGAAATGGCATAGTGCCATGAAATCCAGAATGGAATCTATGTATACGGTATACAAAAGATAGATTATAGCAGATGGCCAGGTGGAGACCTATAAGGCCAGGCTTGTGGCAAAAGGATTCAAACAAAGGCAATGGATTGACTTTGATGAAACGTTTTACCTGTAGCCCTGTTAAAATCAGTTCGGATTTTGCTTGCGATTGCTGCTTACTACGACTATGAGATCTGGCATATAGCCAGATGGTTTTCTTTCCAAGAGAAAAGAAAACCTAGTATGTAAGCTCCTGCGAACCATATGTGGTTTAAAGCAAGCTTCTCGAAAGTTGGAACATTCGTTTTGATGAGACAATCAAAGAGTTTGATTTTATCAAAAACGTAGATGAACCATGCATCTACAAAAGGGTTAGTGGGAGCGCGGTAACATTTCTTGTATTGTATTGAAATAGAGTTGACACACATAATAACATAGCAGACCCACTCACAAAGCTACTTTCTGAAAGTCACTTTGATCGTCATAAAGACAAGATGGGTATTAGATACCAGAGTGATTGGCTTTAGTACAAGTGGGAGATTGAAAGGAATATGTCCTAAGTCCAATCATGTATTAGGATTTAGAAATAACTTTTTATATAATCTGTTTTTGATTTCATTGATTTTAATAAAAGACTTGTTTTGTTTTTATTACGGGCTCTATCTATTTAAGTGTTTAAATAAGATATACCATAGTTTAGAGTAAAGCTTTTTATGGATTATGATGAGATCATAATAGTGAGACCTAAAAGATGATAACTCTAAACTTAAATAGTTCCTGGTCGTAGGATTACTAACTGGTAATTAATAATCCGCAAAGATCGGTACATACTATGCTTGCTTCATTATGAAGGATGTCTGTTCTCATAGACATTTGTGTGGTGACACTATAGCTAGTATGTAGGTAGTTATTATAGAATAAGTTCACTGAACATGACTCGCACAGCTGAACAACTGATGGAGTTCACTCACGTGTAAGCAGTTGTTCACAAAGTGATAGTTGTACAAGTATCCTTAGACTTGAGGTCATCATAGTCATCTTGTGTACACTGAACTATGCTTTGGTTTAGTTCTTAGTCTCCAGGGATAATTATTAGGGCTCTACTGGGTATAGGAATTTGTACACGAAGATAGTGTATGATCAATAAAGGATCTACCCCTTCCAGTGAAGGAAGCGAATGTTCAAGGCTGATCCGCTTATGCTAGTTCAGGAATCTCTGGCCAGAGTGAATGAAATTAGAAAGGAGTTTCAAATTTGCATAGAACTACGCATAGTAAATGGTAAGCAAGTGATTAAATTAGATAGGCTTGACACGAGATCCATGCCTTGTATTTAATCGGGACATTGTAGGGTAGAAGGAGTTTATTGTACGGTAACTATTCACTGAATAGGTTCTTGGTATTCTAAGCAGTGAATTCATATTATCCGGATAGTCGCGATATGCTGAGAAGTATCCCTCACGATGTAGAATAAATGTGATTAATTAATTAATCATATTTAATAAATTAGAGAATTTATATAAATAATGATAAAATAGTTTTATTATTATTTATTTCTACTACCGGCTTAATATTGAACCTACAGGGTCACACCATAAAAAGAGAATGATTTAATGGTGGAGGAATTAATTAATAATGGCTAAATAATTATTTATTTGTGAAATAAATAATTAATTGGCAAATTTAATAATTGATTAAATGAGATTTAATTGATTATAAATTAATTAAGAAAAGTTCTTAATATTATTAATTAAGGATTTAATTTTTGGAAATTAAATCTAGAGAGAGAATTATTTCTAAAGTGTTTAGAAAAAGAATTAATAATTAAAAGGTGTTTTAATTATTAATGAGAATAATAAATGGGATAATAATAATAATAATATTTATGGGAAAATTTCAGCTGAAAATTTTGCCTATAAATACACTATTATATACCCTATTTTTATTCGAACCCAAGAACCACAAAAACCCAAAAAGTTTGGAAAACCCAATTCTCTCCACCTCCTTCCTCCTCCTTAACATCGTTCTCTTGGTGGATACCGGTGGAGTGCTTCACACTTGATGAGCAACTGCTAAGGATCTCTGATCGTTGTCTCCGAATTATTTTAAAGGTTAGATTCGATCCCTCGAATTTTTATTCATGATCTGTATGCTTTTATTTGGATTTTATATGTGTAAAAGTGTTTTTTCATGCCTCCGCTGTGTTTAAAATCCAACAATGGTATCAGAGCATAGGTTGTATGCATATAGATCTGTGGTAAAAATTTCAGAATTTTATGTGCTTGTATGAATTAATTATGATTTTTACAAGTTATATCATGGATTAATTTTGTCTGATGAGAAATCGTTTTTCAGAATAATTTTGAATGTTGATATGGATTATACAAGTATTCTAGATCGTCTGGGTATTTTTTTCATAATTTTATGATGTATAGATTTTTTATTATGAATTTTTGAAGATCTTGCAATTAAATTTGTAATTAAATAAATCACATATATATATATAAAAATTGTTTATAAGTATGTATATATATATGTACAACATCTGTATGTTGTCTGTTGATGCTGTTGGCACGGAGAAGGACTGTCAGTACGGCGGCACGCAGATCGAGGAAGAAGTGACGGCTGCTGCAGAAAAACAAAAAAAAAATAATAGGGGTGTCGCGCATTCCGGGAATGCGTTACACACTTGTGGCGCATTCACGGAATGCGTTACACCTTTTAATTGGTTAAAAGGGCTGTAACGCATCACCGGAATGCGTTACAGGGCTTGTAACGCGTTCCTGTAATGCGTTACAGCCCGACTGTTCACATTAAAATTAATTTTCTGGGAGTTTCGTAAATCCGTTTTAGGCGTGCAATATACCTTTGGATTCGTTTTTCCGAGACGGATCTAATGGAGTGATCAATTTTAGTTTATATAAAAGTTTTGAACTGTTTATATTTCCGAAAGTGTTTTAAAGCTGTTTTAACTGTTTTTAATTGCTTTTAAATGCTTCATGTGATACATAGAGATGTATATTGCTTAGACTAATGTGCTAGATGATGTAACATGCCTACCTTGATGTTTATTCATGTTGATATATGTGATATATGCTTAGTTTATCATGCGATGATAGATTTAGGTGAACTTAAATGAACATAAGGCGTTTGTTAGACAACCTAGTATAGTGAAATTGTTTCATAACCTTAAGAATAATATTATGAATACAATCATGAGATTCTTGTATTTATGAAACACGTAATTGAATATGAATTTTCGATATGAGAGAAAGGATGATTCTGTCAACAACAGATTTCTATCTGTAAGAAAGGATTATTAAGTGACGCCTCTTGACAATGCTCCACCCGATCTGGGAATCATCTGATTATTGATTATTGATTTGAAATATTTAATTTAAAAGGAAGAATCTCTTTATAATATGATTATGATTGTAACATAATATAATCCCTCTAAAATTAAATAATATCAAGTAGTAATTGGCCAATGACACAACGGGCTTGTGTCAGTCATAGCCTTCCAACATGGTAGAAAGTAGTTCTTATTTTTGAATCATTGTCGTTTCGTGCCACAGCCGAGGGCTTTGTTTTCAAAATAAGAAATACTTGTCTATTACATAGAGATGTGTACATTGAATAAGAATCTAAAGGTCGTTACGTGCCACAGCCGTGGGCCTTTGGGGACTGATTCAATTGTACGGAATGTTGGGTTAGACTTGACTTAGAATATTGAGTTTGTCGTGCCACAGCCATGACTCAATTATTCAAGAGGCTAAAGTTTGATTAGGGAATAACATTAGATATAATTGACAAGAGTTGTCTGCCTATTGAACATTACATGGCGTTTCGTGCCACAGCCGGGGTTGTGTAATTGAATGTAGGATCCCTATTCCCACTAGTATTATGAATGCTTAATTTTTCATGTAGGGGGTTGAATAAATTAGGAAAACTAGTGGGAGCCACTTATGAATAAAGACCCGATTCATATAGTGTTTTGAAATGAAATCGAATATTTGCTAAGTGTTGTTATGTGTTTATCATTTACAGATTTACTTTGTACGTTATGTCTTCTGCACTATCACTCAGGAGCATACTAGATGCTCACAAATTGACTGGTCCTAATTATGCTGACTGGCTTCGAAACTTGAGAATTGTTCTCAGGATTGAGAAGCTGGAATACGTGATTGACTCACCTAAGCCTACTGAAGCTGCTAGTGATGCATATAATGATGAACATGTTGTGTATCGTAAGTGGATAGATGATGCAAATGTTGCTCAATGCATCATGCTAGCTTCCATGAACATTGAGCTATAGAAGCAACATGAGCATATGGATGCTCACACTATCCTTATGCATCTACAAGAGTTGTATGATGTGGCGGGGAGGACAGCTCGATATGAGATATCGAAGGAGTTGTTCGGTTGTAGGATGTGTGAGGGATCATCTGTGAATGACCATGTACTTAAGATGATCAATTTGATTGAACGTCTTGGACAACTTGGTTTTGCCATGGATGGGGAGCTGAGCCAAGACTTGGTCTTGCAATCGCTTCTGAGTTCGTTCTCGCAGTTTGTTGTGAACTTTCACATGAATAAGTTGGATGTCAGCCTGCCTGAACTCCACAACATGTTGAAGACTGCGGAATCGAATTTTCCCCCTAAGAAGAGTTCTGTTCTTCTAATTGGTGAAGGTTCCAATCCTAAGAAAAGGAAGAGGAACCCTTCCAAGAAGAAGAAAGTAGGTGAAGAAATGCCGGTTCCACCAAAAGCTGAAGACCCCAAGAGCAAAGTTGTTTGCTTTCACTGTAACAAGGTGGGGCACTGGAAGAGGAACTGCAAGGTTTACCTTGCAGAATTAAAGAAGAAGAAGGGTAGTGAGACTACCGCTTCTGATTCGGGTATGTTCATGATAGAAGTGAATATGTCATTAACTCAAATTTCTACTTGGGTATTAGATACCGCCTGTGGTTCTCAAATCTGCAATTTGTTACAGGGACCAAGGAGAAGTAGGACTCTTGAGGAAGAGGAGGTGATTCTACTGATGGGAAATGGAGCAAGAGTTGCTGCTGAAGATGTAGAATCATTTCATTTACATATGCCTACGGGCAAGACTATTGTTTTAAATAATTGTTATTTTGTTCCCTCGATTGTGAGGAATATTATTCCCATGTTAGACTTGGCTGGATTTTCATTTATTATTGAGAATAATGAATGTTCTATTCTTAGAGATAATATTCTTTATGGACGTGGTACTTTAAATAATGGTCTGTATAAATGTGACATAATTTACTTCAGATTGAACAAACTAATAAAAGAAAAGGGATGATGAAAATCTCACTTTATTGTGGCACTGCTGTCTTCATTTAGTAGACATGGAGAGAGGACTGCAAATTTGCTAGGAATGGTACACACAAATGTATGTGGACCAATGTCTAAGCAAGCCATGGGTGGATTTTCATACTTCATTACTTTCATAGATGATAGATCTAGATTCGGATATGTGTTTGATGAAACACAAGTCTGAAGCCTTTGAAAAGTTCAAAGAGTATAAGTATGAAGTGGAGAAACAACCAAACATAGTATTATAATTCTTCGATTAGATCGAAATGGTGAATACTTGAATGGAGAGTTTCTGGATTATCTTAAAGTAAATGGCATAGTCTCCCAGTGGACTCCTCCAGATTGGTATCTGAAAGGAGAAATCGAACTTTGTTAGACATAGTTCGGTCCATGATGAGCTATGCAAATCTTCCAGTATTCCTATGGGGTTATGCATTGGAAACCTCAGCATATTAACTGAATAAGGTGCTTTCCAAAATCTGTTCCTCAAACTTCGTATGAGATATGGAAAGAAAGGAAACTGAGTCTTAAACACGTTAAGATTTGGGGATGTCCAGCTTATGTCAAGTAAGTTGACCCAGATAAGCTGGAATATCGATCCGTAAAATATAGTTTTGTGGGATATCCTAAAGAGACTTTAGGGTATTACTTTTGCACCGATCATCGGGTGTTTGTCTCCAGACATGCTACCTTCTTGGAAAAGGAGTTTATCCTTGAAGGAAACAGTGGGAGCAAAATTGAACTTGATGAAGTTCAAGAAGCACAAACTACTACAGATCGAGTGGAAACACCTGTTCTGACTGAACAACCTTTTGTGGAACAGCCCATTCATAGGCCAGGGAGAGTGTCTCGCCAACCTGAGAGGTAATATGGCCTTGTCATTGAGAATGACAATGAGTTGTCGATCATTAATGATGACGACCCTGTGATCTATAATGAGGCTAAGAGTAGTGTTGACTCAAAGAAATGGCATAGTGCCATGAAATCCAGAATGGAATCTATGTATACGGTATACAAAAGATAGATTATAGCAGATGGCCAGGTGGAGACCTATAAGGACAGGCTTGTGGCAAAAGGATTCAAACAAAGGCAATGGATTGACTTTGATGAAACCTTTTACCTGTAGCCCTGTTAAAATCAGTTCGGATTTTGCTTGCGATTGCTGCTTACTACGACTATGAGATCTGGCATATAGCCAGATGGTTTTCTTTCCAAGAGAAAAGAAAACCTAGTGTGTAAGCTCCTGCGAACCATATGTGGTTTAAAGCAAGCTTCTCGAAAGTTGGAACATTCGTTTTGATGAGACAATCAAAGAGTTTGATTTTATCAAAAACGTAGATGAACCATGCGTCTACAAAAGGGTAAGTGGGAGCGCGGTAACATTTCTTGTATTGTATTGAAATAGAGTTGACACACATAATAACATAGTAGACCCACTCACAAAGCTACTTTCTGAAAGTCCCTTTGATCGTCATAAAGACAAGATGGGTATTAGATACCAGAGTGATTGGCTTTAGTACAAGTGGGAGATTGAAAGGAATATGTCCTAAGTCCAATCATGTATTAGGATTTAGGAATAACTTTTTATATAATCTGTTTTTGATTTCATTGATTTTAATAAAAGACTTGTTTTGTTTTTATTACGGGCTCTATCTATTTAAGTGTTTAAATAAGATATACCATAGTTTAGAGTAAAGCTTTTTATGGATTATGATGAGATCATAATAGTGAGACCTAAAAGATGATAACTCTAAACTTAAATAGTTCCTGGTCGTAGGATTACTAACTGGTAATTAATAATCCGCAAAGATCGGTACATACTATGCTTGCTTCATTATGAAGGATGTCTGTTCTCATAGACATTTGTGTGGTGACACTATAGCTAGTATGTAGGTGCTTATTATAGAATAAGTTCACTGAACATGAATCGCACAGCTGAACAACTGATGGAGTTCACTCACGTGTCAGCAGTTGTTCACAAAGTGATAGTTGTACAAGTATCCTTAGACTTGAGGTCATCATAGTTATCTTGTGTACACTGAACTATGCTTTGGTTTAGTTTTTAGTCTCCAGGGATAATTATTAGGGCTCTACTGGGTATAGGAATTTGTACACGAAGATAGTGTATGATCAATAAAGGATCTACCCCTTCCAGTGAAGGAAGCGAATGTTCAAGGCTGATCCACTTATGCTAGTTCAAGAATCTCTGGCCAGAGTGAATGAAATTAGAAAGGAGTTTCAAATTTGCATAGAACTACGCATAGTAAATGGTAAGCAAGTGATTAAATTAGATAGGCTTGACACGAGATCCATGCCTTGTATTTAATCGGGACATTGTAGGGTAGAAGGAGTTTATTGTACGGTAACTATTCACTGAATAGGTTCTTGGTATTCTAAGCAGTGAATTCATATTATCCGGATAGTCGCGATATGCTGAGAAGTATCCCTCACGATGTAGAATAAATGTGATTAATTAATTAATCATATTTAATAAATTAGAGAATTTATATAAATAATGATAAAATAGTTTTATTATTATTTATTTCTACAACCGGCTTAATATTGAACCTACAGGGTCACACCACAAAGAGAGAATGATTTAATGGTGGAGGAATTAATTAATAATGGCTAAATAATTATTTATTTGTGAAATAAATAATTAATTGGCAAATTTAATAATTGATTAAATGAGATTTAATTGATTATAAATTAATTAAGAAAAGTTCTTAATATTATTAATTAAGGATTTAATTTTTGGAAATTAAATCTAGAGAGAGAATTATTTCTAAAGTGTTTAGAAAAAGAATTAATAATTAAAAGGTGTTTTAATTATTAATGAGAATAATAAATGGGATAATAATAATAATATTTATGGGAAAATTTCAGCTGAAAATTTTGCCTATAAATACACTATTATAGACCCTATTTTTATTCGAACCCAAGAACCACAAAAACCCAAAAAGTTTGGAAAACCCAATTCTCTCCACCTCCTTCCTCCTCCTTAATATCGTTTTCTTGGTGGATACCGGTGGAGTGCTTCACACTTGAGGAGCAACTGCTAAGGATCTCTGATCATTGTCTCCGAATTATTTTAAAGGTTAGATTCGATCCCTCGAATTTTTATTCATGATCTGTATGCTTTTATTTGGATTTTATATGTGTAAAAGTGTTTTGCCATGCCTCTGCTGCGTTTAAAATCCAACAGTTGCTTCAGAACCGTGGCGAACAACTGACATTGTTCGTATTTCTTCACATACTCACTTGCATCGGCTTGCAAAGTCGTCCAAAAGAATCCTTGCCGAAGGATTTTAAAGGTGAGAGACCGACCGACCAGATGTTCTCCACAAATTCCTTCGTGTACCACTTCGAGGGCTTGATGTTGCTCTTCGGCATTGAAGCACCTTAAGAGGGGCTGGCTGACTGATCAGCGGTACATTCTTCCATTGACAATTGTGTAGCTTGATGCCCTGTATTTTATTTTTACAGTTTCCCTTCAGTCCAAAGGTAGGATTCCTTTTTCCAGAAAATTTCTTATCGGAGACATCCAATCAGTGCCTTGGTGAATTTCCAGACAATCTTTTTTCTCGATCGAAGGCGTCTTGGCTTCGGTGAGGTAGATAGAACCAGTTACGCTTTGTGTCTCAGCCGAAGCTAGCCTGAAGAGGGCATCTGCCCAACTATTATTTTCCCTACCTATTTGACTTAGCTCAAAAGTTTCAAATTACAAAGAAGCATTGTTTACCTTATTGGCATAAGCCTTTGTCCGAGGGTCCCTTTGCTCATACTCTCCCGAAAAGTATTTTTCTACTAACATAGAGTCACTGAAATCCCTTAAGTGCTTTTCCTCGAGACTTCGAACCAACTCCATTCATGCTAGGAGTGCTTCATACTCTGCTTCGTTATTGGTGAGAGGAAAATCAAACCTTATAGCTTGACATATCTCGAACCCTTCGGGGCTGGAAATTATTAAGACGACCCCACACTTCTTCCCAGCGACCGAACCATCCACAAAAAGCTTCCAATTTCCCGGGGTCCGAATGATCTGTTCTTCTGGCGTGAGGTCCTGCGGCCCAAAAAATGTGTATTCGACCATGAAATCAGCCAAGGATTGGTCTTTGATTACCGTTCGGGGACATATTCGAGGTTGAATTCCCCTAATTTGATGGACTAGGCCACGACCCTTCCCAAAGCTTTGGGCCTTGTCAAAATTTTCTTTAGAGGCTGGTCGGTGACAACTTGAACCGTTCGGCTCTGGAAGTAGTGTCGCAATTTTTGGGAGGCCATAACCAGCCCATATGCGAACTTTTAGGCGTTGGGTTATCTTGTTTCCGCATCCTTAAGAACATGAGATACGTAGAAAATAGGATGCTGGTTGCCTTCATGATTTTTCACAAGTACCACCCCCAGTGTTCGGTCGGACACAGCTAGGTAAAGCTGAAGTGTTTCCTTCGAATCGGGCCTCATTAAGAGGGGTGCTTTGGTGAGATACTCTTTCACTTCTTCAAATGCCTTTTGACACTAGGGCCCCCACTCAAAATTCTTTGATCCTTTAAGCACAATGAAGAAAGAGAGGGCCTTTTCAGTTGATCTGGAAATGAATCGCCGAAAGGCGGCCAGTCGGCCGGTCATCTTCTGGATATCTCTAATACATTTAGGGCTTTATAATGTCTAGGAAATTTACGTATGTACTATATCATATTTATAATAAATTATGTGTGTTAATGTGTCATTTATGTGGAATTATCTGTCAAACTCTAATTTCTATATGTTACGTGCATTCTGTGTCATCTCGGTACTTTTAAGATATTTTTCAGGTATTTTATTTTTCATTTACAGCTTTCATTTCAAACGTTTTACGACCCTAATCATGATTTTAAAGCGGGTATTTCAAATAAAACAATGGGCCTTATTTTTCATCAAACGGCTTTTACCATCACATTATTCTGAACATCTAGGTATTTTATAAATTTTCTCGTTTTGCGAAAAATAACTTTTCTGGGCCCCATTGGGTGTTAAAAACCCCACAAAAATCGTATTTTTATTTTTATAAAATTGTAGGACTTTTATTTATACCATTTCTTTGTATTTTTGCATTATTCACAATTTTTGGGAAATTTTGTCATATATATTGTATATATAAAATATTTATAAATTAAATTTTAATACTCAAAAATTATAAAATTAGGGGCTTATTAATTTTAATTAGGAGTATTAATTTTACTACTATAAATAGCCTAATTTTTATTTAATTAATTATAATTAATCATTAAAAATCTGCAAAATTCACAAAATTCTCTGAAATCGGGTCGGGAAGAACAGGGTCGGGTCAGGAATTCAAGTCGTGATTTTTCACTGATTACAACATCAAATCGTGTGATTTAAGTACCCAAATTGAAGGTTTTGATCTGTTCTTTCTATTTCTAGCATCAATTTCATATTTTAATTCGTAGTTTTTGACTTTCGATTTCTAGGGTTTATGTTCGAATTAGGACTTTTGGATTCTAGGGTTATTATGATGTTTTGATGATTGATATAGCTTCCTGATGTTATTTGCGATCGATTCATGGTGTTTAATTGAACAAACGGTACCTGGATAGTAATATTCGATTATTAGGGTTTATGTTCAATTTTCAAAACATAGCTTCGTGATTTTGGTGAATATTTGGTTCCTGAATTGTTAAGGCTTTGATTATACGTGTTGTAAGCTTTGATTTGCACTATAGAACGTTAAGTTTCATGTACAAATGAAGAAATTCGATGTTTGGCCGGAGTTTTAAGTCGGTTTGATCGGAGAATGGTATCCAGGAATGATTCTGACGATTGAACGGTGTTTGTGTTGTGGAAGTGATTTGGAATGGTTTGGGCTCAAAAACCATACCAAACGATGTTGTTTTGGCCTGATTTTTGGTTGGCCAGAATCCTGGCCGGTGGCCGAATTCTGGGTAATTTCCGGTCATGTTCTTTATGACCCAGAACCCAACCCGTTTGACCCGGTTTTTGAACCCGGTTTTGATCCGTTTTGTCAGAGATTCTGTTTCTGATAAATGTTTCTGGATTTAATTTTTAGTTTTATTTTTATTAATTATAAAAATCAGATTTATTTATTTTATAAATTCATTAATTATTTATTTAATTAATTGATTTATATTATAAATAATTCTGAAATATTTTCTAAAAATCAGTTTTAATTATTTTCCGAGTGTTAGTCAAATCTGTGACAGAGGTTATCATGTGGATTTCTTTGAAGAACACTGTGAAGTTGTAAGCAAATCTAAAGGCAAAGTTGTTCTGAAAGGATACAGGCATGGTAACATTTATAAAGCCAAGCTTTCAACAAGTACTGATGGTTCTACAATCTGTCTGTTAAGTAGAGCATCAATTGAAGAAAGCTGGAATTGGCACAAGAAACTCTCTCATTTAAATTTTAACAATATAAATGAACTAGTCAAGAAAGATCTTGTGAGAGGACTGCCAAAATCAGTATTTGCTCCTGATGGCCTTTGTGATTCATGTCAGAAGGCAAAACAAAGAAAATCTTCATTCAAGAGCAAGACTGAATCTTCAATTCTTGAGCCTTATTACCTACTACATGTTGATCTATTTGGTCCAGTGAATGTCATGTCTATTGCAAAGAAGAAATATGTTATGGTCCAGATACACATGGGTGTATTACTTGCACACAAAAAGTGAAACTGCATCTATCTTGATTGATCATGTCAAACAACTGGATAAATTGGTCAAAGACTCTGTGAAAATCATAAGGAGTGATAATGGCACTGAGTTCAAGAATTTGATTATGGAACAGTTCTGCAAAGACCATGGAATAAAGAAGGAATTCTATGCTCCTGGAACTCCACAGCAAAATGGAGTTTTTGAAAGAAAGAATAGAACTCTTATTGAAATTGCACGAATTATGCTTGATGAAGCAAAGTTACCAACCTATTTTTGGGCTGAAGCTGTGCAGACTGCTTGTTTTACTCAGAATGCAACACTTATCAACCAGCATGGAAAGACACCATATGAGATGGTGAAGAAAAAGAAGCCAATTCTGAAGTATTTTCATGTATTTGGATGCAAGTGTTTTGTTCTTAAGACTCATCCTGAACAGCTATCCAAATTTGATCTAAAAGCTGATGAAGGAATTTTTATTGGATATCCACTTTCCACAAAAGCCTTCAGAGTCTACAATTTAAGAACAAGGGTTGTCATGGAATCTATCAATGTCTCTTTTGATGATAAGAAGATTACTGGACTTAAAGATTTCAATGATCATGATTAGCTGAGATTCGAAAATGAAGTTTTAAATTCTGATTCTGTAAATCCTGACACTCTAAATCATGACAGTCTAAATCCTGATACTGCAAATTCTGATGGATTAAACTCTGATGTTATTGAAACTGTGGTGACTACGCCAAAGCAAGATACACCTGTGCAGGGGGAGCATATTGAAGATCCAACAACATCTCAAGAAGCATCAGAATCGACAACATGCTCTTCAAGTTCTGATGGGCCAAGTTCTGATAATTCTGGAAACTCATGTTCTGATATTTCTGGAAACTCAAATTCTGAAGGATCCTGATGCAGGTGTCAGAACTAGAACAGCTACATCAAATGAATGTCTCTATCATTCTTTTCTTTCTCAGACTGAACCAAAAAAAGTGGAAGAAGCTCTTCAAGATGCTGATTGGGTGCAAACAATGCAGGAAGAGTTAAATGAATTTGAAAGAAATAAAGTTTGGACCCTAGTGCCAAGACCAAAGAACAGATCTGTTGTTGGTACAAAGTGGGTGTTCAGAAACAAAACTGATAGTGATGGCATAGTTATAAGGAATAAAGCAAAGCTGGTTGCAAAAGGATACTCTCAACAGGAGGGAATTGATTATGATGAAACATTTGCACCAGTTGCTAGATTGGAAGCCATAAGGATATTTTTGGCTTATGCTGCTCACAAGAAGTTTAAAGTCTTTCAAATGGATGTGAAAAGTGCTTTTTAATGGAGAATTGGAAGAAGAAGTATATATTGAACAATCTCCAGGTTCGGTAGATTCAAAATTACCTCATCATGTCTACAGACTTGATAAAACACTTTATGGCCTTAAGCAAGCTCCAAGAGCATTGTATGAGACATTAGCTCAGTTTCTTCTGGAAAGTGGATTTAACAGAGGGACTATTGAAAAAACATTGTGTTAGATATATTTGATAATGTCATGGCTAATATGATTTATGTTTAGTTTTCAGATCTTACTTAAATAGGATAAATCAGTACTTACTGGAAGTCAGGACTTAAGGATATCAGTACTTATATTATCAGGAGATAATCATCAGAAGATGGATATCAGAACTTAAGTGTTGAAGGACGTTCAGATAAGGACAGTAGCTGATTAAAGGAAAGAAGATCGAGATAAACATAAGAAGAGATATGCATGAAGAAGGAATTCTATAAAGAATAGAATACTTGGAAGAAAAGATATTTGATTGATATATTTTAGGAAGCAGAATTATATTCCATATCAATTAGCGATTATCTTGTAACTGTGTAGTATATAAACACAGACATAGGGTTTACACTATAAGTGTTATCATATTCGAGAAGATTATTCGTAGTAACCCTAGCAGCTCTCGTGATATTTGTTCATCACTGAGAGGTAACAGTTCCATACTTTAACAGAGTTTATTGTTTCAATAAAGTTTGTTTTCAGTTACTTGAGATATTAAAGTTCAATTTGATTGTACTTTACACTGTATTCACCCCCTCTACAGTGTGTGTGACCTAACAAGTGGTATCAGAGCCTATCTGTTAATGCACATACAGTTAAAGATCCAAACACAATCATGTCTGACACAGAAACTCCAACTAAGCCTACCAAAACTGAAGAACCACCAAAGACACAAATTCAAAGTCGGTATGAGACCATCAGAGTTCCCATACTGAGACCATCTGAATATTCCATATGGAAGGTGAGGATGACCATGTTCCTGGAAGTAACAGATCCAGAATATCTTGATAGAATCAAGGAAGGGCCTCACTAACCAACCAAGCTCGCTGTTGCAGTTGCAGGTGAAGCAGCAAAAACCGTACCAAAGGAGAAGAGTGATTATACTGCTGAAGATATAGCATCAATTGCTAAGGATGCTAAGGTACGACACTTACTGCATAGTGCCATTGATAATGTAATGTCAAATAGGGTAATTAACTGCAAGACTGCTAAGGAGATATGAGATGCTCTGGAAACAAGGTGTCAGGGAACCGATACAATTAAGAAGAACAGGAAGACAATACTCACTCAAGAGTATGAACACTTTGACTCAAAGGCTAATGAGTCATTGACTAATTTATATGATAGATTTGTCAAACTCTAGAATGATTTGTCATTGGTTGATAAGGAGTATGATCTTGAAGATTCAAACCTTAAATTCCTGTTAGCTCTTCCTGAATGCTGGGATTTGAAGGCAACAACAATAAGAGACAACTAAAATCTTGATGAAACAACTCTTGATGAAATTTATGGAATGCTCAAGACTCATGAACTTGAGATGGAACAAAGAAGCAAGAGGAAAGGAGGAAAGACAAGGACAGTTGCTCTTAAGGCTGAAGAAGAATTCCCCAAGGAAGCTGCCTCAAGGAAAGACAATGGTAAAGCTCTTTTCACAAAGTCTGATACTGAGTCATCAAGTTATGAAAGTGATGATGACTCGGATTCTGAAAGCTTGCCTGAGACTGATGCTGATGAGGAGATGATGAAGCTGTGTGCTCTTATGGTGAAAGGGATCACAAAGATTGCATACAGGAAGTTCAGGAAGGGAAAGAAGTTTTGCAGGAAAGGCACAAGTTCTGATAAGAAGAATTTCAGAAGATCTGAGGGCAGAGGAGGAAAGTCTGATAGAGGAGATTATACCAATGTCAAATGCTATAACTGTGGTGAGAAAGGCCACATATCTCCTGATTGCAAGAAAGTAAAGGGTGACAAAGGCAAGGCTCTTGTCACAAAGAAGAAAAGCTGGACAGACACCTCAGACTCTGAAAGTGAGGAGAACTATGTGTTGATGGCAAATGCTGATAAAGAAAGTGCTGAGAGCAGTTCTGAAGCTACTGAAATAAAGGTACCTCAGACTACTTATGCTTTTCATACTGATGATATTAATGAGTTGAGAAGATATCTTAAAACCATGTTTGTTAGTTATAGAGATCAAACTTTAACATATGAAAGATTAACTTCTGAAAATCTTGCTTTTAAGAAAAGAAATGATTTCTTAGAAAAAGAGTTAGTTATGTTCCATCAAACTCAGAAGGATAGAGATGATGCTTTTTATGTTAGGGATGAAGTGCTAAAAATGAATGAATCTCTAAAAACTGAGTTAGAAAAGGAAAAAGAGATTATCAGGACTTGGATTAACTCTGGCAGAACAACTCAAAATTTGCTAAGTAGTGAAAATTGGAAAGAGGGCTTAGGTTATGGAGAGGATAAGAATGATAAAGGAACTGTAGAAATTAAGCATGTTGTTAAGCAAAAGCCAAAATTAAAACCTGTTAAGTTTGTAACTGTAAAGTCTGATAATGAGAAATCAGAAGTTAAAGAGGAATTAACTTCTGACAAACTAAAACAGGAAAAGACAGTTGAAGTAAACATAGGCTTAATGACTAAGAAGCAGCTTAAGCATAAGCTGAAAGATGTTAAGAATGCAAATAAGGTAAAATCACCTAGGAAAAATAGGAATGGAAAGGAAGGTGTGAATAAAAGCAATGATTATAAGCCTGTTCCTGATGCTCCTAGGAAAATGTGTCATAACTGTTAAAGTTCTAACCATCTGGCTTCTTTTTGCAGGAAGAATAAGAACATAAACTCCTTACCTTCAAAATCAGGAGTTAAGAGTCAGTCTGTTAGATATAAACCACAAAATCCTTGTTTTCATTGTGGTAGTTTATGGCATTCCATTTATACTTGTAAGGAATATCATAGTTTGTACTATGATTATTATCAAATAAAACCTTCTTTAAAGAAAGTTTCCATTGTTTCTTCTAGTGTAAATTCTGATTCAAAGTCTGATAGTGTAAGTTCTGATAAGAAAAATGTTAACATAAACTCTGATGCTAAATTCGTTACAAATGTTAACAAACTTAATGAAGCCAAAGGATCCAAGCAAGTCTGGGTCCTTAAAACTAACCATTAGTGGTCTTTGTGATTGCAGGGCAACAGGAAAAATATTCTAGTTCTGGACAGTGGATGTTCAGGACATATGACTGGAAATAAAGCCCTGCTATCAGACTTTGTGGAGAAAGCTGGCCCAAGTGTTTCTTATGGAGATGGCAACATTGGAAAAACATTGGGATATGGCAATATCAATCTTGGGAATGTCATCATTAAACAAGTAGCTCTGGTCTCAGGACTTAAACACAATCTGCTGAGTATAAGCCAAATCTGTGACAGAGGTTATCATGTTGATTTCTTTGAAGAACACTGTGAAGTTGTGAGTAAATCCAAAGGCAAAGTTGTTCTAAAAGGATACAGGCGTGGTAACATTTATGAAGCTAAGTTTTCAACAAGTACTGATGGTTCTGCAATCTGTCTGATGAGTAGAGCATCAATTGAAGAAAGCTGGAATTGGCACAAGAAACTCTCTCATTTAAATTTCAACAATATAAATGAACTAGTCAAGAAAGATCTTGTGAGAGGACTGCCAAAGTCAGTATTTGCTCCTGATGGCCTTTATGATTCTTGTCAGAAGGCCAAACAAAGAAAATCTTTATTCAAGAGCAAGACTGAATCATCAATTCTTGAGCCTTATCATCTACTACATGTTGATCTATTTGGTCCAGTGAATGTCATGTCTATTGCAAAGAAGAAATATGCGTTGGTCATAGTGGATGAGTTCACCAGATACAGATGGGTGTATTTCTTGCACACAAAAAGTGAAACTGCTTCTATCTTAATTGATCATGTCAAACATCTGGATAAATTGGTCAAAGATTCTGTGAAAACCATAAGGAGTGATAATGGCACTGAGTTCAAGAATTTGATAATGGAAGAGTTCTGCAAAAACCATGGAATTAAGCAGGAATTTTCTGCTCCTGGAACTCCACAGCAAAATAGAGTTGTTGAAAGGAAGAATAGAACTCACATTGAAGCTGCACGTACAATGCTTGAAGAAGTAAAGCTTCCAACCTATTTCTGGGCTGAAGCTGTGCAGACTGCTTATTTTACTCAAAATGCAACACTCATTAACAAGCATGGAAAAACACCATATGAGATGGTGAAGAAAAAGAAGCCAAATCTGAAGTACTTTCATGTATTTGGATGCAAGTGTTTTGTTCTCAAGACTCATCCTGAACAGCTATCTAAATTTGATCTAAAAGCTGATGAAGGAATCTTTGTTGGATATCCACTTTCCACAAAAGCCTTCAGAGTCTATAATTTGAGAACAAGAGTGGTCATGGAATCTATCATTGTCTCTTTTAATGACAAGAATATTACTGGTCTTGAAGATTTTATTGATCATGATCAGCTGAGATTTAAAAATGAAGACTCAAATTCTGATACTGAAAATCCTGACAGTCTAAGTCCTGATACTGTAAACTCTGATGGATTAAACTCTGATGTTATTGAAACTGTGGTGACTACGCCAAAGGAAGATGCACCTATGCAGGGGGAGCATACTCAAGAACATACCACATCTCAAGAAGCATCAGAACATACCTCTGGCTCTTCAAGTTCTGATTCGTCAAGTTCTGATAAGCCAAGTTCTGATAGTTCTGAAAATCTAAATTTTGAAGAATCCAACTCAGAGAGCATAGTTTTAGGGGGAGCATCAGAAAATGAAAATGAAGACAGCATGGATCATGGGGGAGCATCCAGTTCTAGAGAAAACCTTCCATCTGCAAGCAAGTGGACTAAATCACATACACCTGATTTGATAATTGGAAATCCTGATGCAGGTGTCAGAACTAGAACAGGTACTTCAAACGAATGCCTTTACAATTCTTTTCTCTCTCAGACTGAGCCAAAGAAAGTGGAAGAAGCTCTTCAAGATGCTGATTGGGTGCAAGCAATGCAGGAAGAGTTAAATGAATTTAAAAGAAACAAAGTCTGGACCCTAGTGCCTAGACCAAAGAATAGATCTGTCATTGGTACAAAGTGGGTATTCAGAAATAAAACTGACAGTGATGGCATAATTACAAGGAATAAGGCAAGGCTGGTTGCAAAAGGATATTCTCAACATGAGGGAATTGATTATGATGAAACATTTGCACCAGTTGCTAGGTTAGAAGCCATAAGGATATTTTTGGCTTATGTTGCTCATAAAAAGTTTATTGTCTTTCAAATGGATGTGAAAAGTGCTTTTCTCAATGGAGAATTGGAGGAGGAAGTATATGTTGAACAACCTCCAGGCTTTGTAGATTCCAAACATCCAGATTATGTCTACAGGCTTGATAAAGCACTTTATGGACTTAAGCAAGCTCCCAGAGCATGGTATGAGACATTAGCTCAGTTTCTTCTGGAAAGTGGATTTAACAGAGGAACAATAGACAAAACACTGTTCTACCTCAACCATGGAAAAGACTTACTTCTGGTCCAGATTTATGTTGATGATATCATTTTTGGGTCTACAAATGACAAACTTTGCAAGAAGTTTGCCAAACTGATGTAGTCAAGGTATCAGATGAGTATGATGGGGGAACTTAGCTATTTTCTGGGCCTTCAAGTCAAGCATAATGAAGAAGGCACTTTTATTTGTCAAACTAAGTACACCAGAAATTTGCTGAAGAAATTTGGAATACAAGATTGTTCAAGTGCATCCACTCCCATGGCCACTGCAACAAAACTGGATAAGGATACTGGTAAATCAGTAGATATTACTGATTACAGAGGTATGATTGGCTCTCTACTCTATCTAACTGCTAGTAGACCTGATATCATGTATGCTACCTGTCTTTGTGCAAGATTTCAAGCAGATCCAAGAGAATCTCACCTAACAGCTGTGAAAAGAATTTTCAAATATCTTAAGGGAACAGCTGATCTGGGATTGTGGTATCCTAGAGAATCAGATTTTAAACAAATAGGTTACTCAGATGCAGATTTTGCAGGTTGCAAAATTGACAGGAAAAGCACAAGTGGAAGCTGCCAATTTCTTGGAGGCAGATTGGTTTCTTGGTTTAGCAAGAAACAAAAGTCAATTTCCACATCAACTGCAGAAGCAGAATATATTGCTGCAGGAAGCTGTTGTGCACAGATTCTTTGGATGAAGAATCAGTTACTGGATTATGGGTTAACATATTTCAAAATCCCTATTTACTGTGATAATCAAAGTGTTATTGCTATGACAAGTAATCCAGTTCAACACTCTATGACAAAGCACATCAGCATCAGGTACCACTTCATCAGGGAACATGTAGATGAAGGTACAGTGGAATTGCACTTTGTTCTAACAGATCAACAACTAGCAGATATCTTCACAAAACCATTGTGTGAAGCTACTTTTACAAGATTGGTAAATGAACTTGGAATGGTTTCAGGTTCTTTCTCTAAATTTGCTTAGTTTTGTTATGTTTCATCAGACTTTATGATCAGTATTTACAGAATTCAATCTCTTTGCGTATTCTTTGCTTAATTGAAAAATATGTTTACGTACTGACTGTTGTCTGATCAATGTTTCTAAACTCTGATAGTGATATGTCTGTTTAGGTAACTATTCAATCCTATGAGGATAACTGTGCTAGATACTGACCTAGTAGTCTTCAATAAATAAGGGATCCCATGTAAGAAGTAATTATTTTTGTGGAAATCTATTGACACAAGCAAATTCTGATAATTGAGCTTAGTTGAGTTTACTTTGTCTATCTTATTACTAAGTCACAAACTAGAATAATGCTACTCATCTGTTAAGTTCTGATGCTAGTAAATCTGTTGAATGAACTAAGTGCTGATAAACCTCACTTATCAAAAGAAAAAGAAAGTGAAACAAGGATTAAAAATCAGGTACTCTTTTGAGATCTAGAGTAAAAATGTGGAAGGGAAGACCCAAGTGCATTGCTGGTATTAAGTAATATGCATCAGAAAAGCAAATAAAATATTTTCTTGGTGACTTTTCACACTCTATGATTACTGGAGAAATACTCTGATAATAGCATAAATTCTGATAAGAAGTCGTGACTCACTTACACTGAGAAGCCACTGTAAAATAGAATTTAAAAAGATGCACAAAATTAGCACAAAATAGTTGAGGTGGACTCAAGCATGAATTCATTCAATAGTAGGTTTCAGAATATTGACAGGTTTTTAGTAAAGTTTTAGTTATGCCTTATTTCTAAGATGTACTGAAGTGAATCAGACTTTTCTCTTTGTCTGATATTTAGCTTAATGCACACACTAACCACTCCATATGAATGATGAAAATCACTGTGGGGATCTATGTTATTTTAGATGAACAGTCATTATGTCACATTGCACAAATTCTGAGGACAAGTTCTGATTGCATGTTCTGATGATTAAGTTCTGAAGAATATAAATCAGAATTTATGTGAGAACTTACTAAAATAGGCATTCCTTTTTCGAGTTAAGAAATTATGTTCTGATGACTGTTAAGTTCTGATATAAGTCTAAGTTCTGATATTACAGTCTGATTCTTTACTTGACTTATTTTTGGATAAAATTTGACAACAGTCTCATTTTAAACCAGAATACTGTTGAAGTGGAAGATTAATAGTCACTATAGTTAGGGATAGTGGTACTCGTATATGAACAGTCAACTTTTACTTGCTTCTTGTGCGCATTAAACCGTGTTTTCTCTTTCCAATGAATGTTTTTCTTTTTCCAAGTTTGGGGAGACAAGGTGGAATTAATTCCACCTGTCAGCATTAAATTTCTTTGCGTCTCCTGGGATTCTCTTGCCTATATAAACAACCACTTCACATCAGCCTTCCCATCACCTCTTTTATCACAAACTCACCTTCATACTTTTTCTATCAAAAACACCATGGTCAATTACAATATGTTTTTGAACTACGAAACATTCAACATGGAGCTGAGCTGTGCCGATTGGCAGCAGGAATGGGACGTTACTGCCATTCCTGATGAGATATGGGACTCTGTTCCCCAGGAGGTACTTACCCACCCCCTGTTCTTCTACATGGATTACCATCGCCATCTGGAGCGATTGGAGGAGGAAAGGCTGGAAGCTCTCCACTAGCAAGAGCGAATCATTCGACTCGCTATTCTGTTTGTCGAGAGTAGGAAGAAGAAATAATTTATTTTCTTCTTCCTGTTTTTCTTCATCATCAGCCTTGCCCTGCTTCTTGAGCTAGGACAAAGGCTGTTGACGTTAGGTTTAGCAGCTTAGGGAAATCTTGTACAAGTTCTGATGTAATTTAAATTTCATGAATGTATTCTCTTGATATATTAATGAAATTTGTTTTTGTTTCAAGATCTTGTCTCTGAGATATTTTGTAATTTATTGATAAATCCTGATACATATTCATATTCTGATGACCATATAAATTCTGGTTTAACTTAAGTTCTGATTTTATTTTATCAGTACTTGCTCATCTAATTTATTAATTTTTTTTTTCAGAATATTGATGTTGCAGTGAAAAATAATTAAATAAGTGAGAACGGTTTCAATTTTGAATTAAAACTGTTTCACCTTGATTAATGGAATAACTGGGTAAGTGGAACGGTTTTTCCTTGAAAAACTGCAAGTGGGTAAGTAATAATTACTGTTTTCTCGTTCCCATTAACTATTCGTTTTTACTGCATGTCTGACAGGTGTCCAATGGTTACATTTTTTTTCAAAAATATAAGTAAGACAGAGAGAAGATTTTTTAATCTTTTATTTCCTTTCATACTTTTTCTCTTTACTTGATTTTACTCTCTTTCTTCTTCTAACGTTGGTTTTTCATATAGACATTCTATCAAACACCTAACAGGCACTTAAACCTCTCGATTACTTTCATGGCACCTAAGGATTTAATCATTGATGGAGCTAAATTTGTTCCAAACAATTATGCTGCTATTCTTGATAATGCTGAAGCTCCTTCTGAATTGCACTTTATGCAAGATCTTCTTGCACACAGTGAAATCGGGTATGTATTGACCCAACCTTCAGTATTCTCAAGCCAACAAGTTCTGACACTTTGGAGGACTGGAAACTTTGATAATGGTGGTCCAAATGGTACTCCTAGTATTGTTTTCGAAGTGGGTGATTCTTCATTTGCAGTCACTCCTGGTTCAATACGCAAGGCTCTACATCTCCCAGAAGGATGTACTTTTTCAATTCCAGAGGAATCGGCTCTTCAGGAGTTAATGGCCAGTTTGGGGTATGAACAGAGTTTGGCAAAGCTTGGGCAGTTGAAACGGGCTCATCTCAGAAAGGAATGGAGCTTCTTCTTCGACTGCATCTCTAAAGCTTTTGGGAACAAGTGTTCAAATTTTGATGCCATCCCTATAATGAGTCAGCACATCGGGTATGCCATTATAAACCAAACTCATTTTGATTTTGCAACGGCTATAATAGGTTTTATTGGGGATAGGATGACAGAGGATAGGAATGTTGTCTACTTTGCTAGATTCTGTCAACTTATATATACTTTTTGTACTGATGCACCTCACTTAGTCAGTTCCTTAACTCCACCTTTTAAGGTTGCAAAACGATACTTTAATGACCTGGTAAATGCTGACACTAAGAAACCAGTGGTTAGACCTTTACAAATTCCTCAGTCTGTAAAACAGATCTTAGTAAATGCTGATCCTGATTCCTATAGATCTGTTTATCCTGATGTCCAACCAACCACCACCTCCCAAACATCACAACAACCATCAGAACATACCACTCATTCTACTCAACCAACCCTCAGACAATATATCAAATCCTATCTCTCCACTTCACAGACAGTTCAACCCTCATCCTCAGCATCTACTGTGAAGCCTTCATCTTCCAAGCCAAAGAGGACAAAGACTGTTCCTCAAACACCTCAAAAGAGAAGGAAGATTGCTTTGAGAGGAGATGAATCTGATACTGAGGAACAGGTTCCTTCTTCAGAACCTGTTGTTAAAGAAACTGAGAAAATGACTTCTCAGAATGATTCTGGAATTGGGGGCTCTAGGCTTCTCAAGAGGCTTAGAAGAATGACTGTTCCTGAAACTCCCAAGGAATCCATATCTACAAAGAGATACAAGAAACAGAGGGCAAAAAGGCCAGTTTCAGAAGATGAAGAAGCAGCAGCTAAGGAAGGAGATCAGGAATCTCTGATCTCACAAGAAAAAGAATTTGCTAAAGTCACTACTTCTCCATCAACTCCAACTCAGGACGCTATTCCTGAACAGAACAACACACCATCTGTGTCTCCTGCTCAAAAGTCTGTATCTCCTGTTAATATAGGCACAAGTGCTGATATTGATATCCAGAACTTGGTTGTGCCTGAAGTAATTCTCTTAGAAGCTCCAACAATAACTAATCCATCAACAATACCTGTTACTAATGCTGTTCAAACTCCAGAGTTATCTACTACACCTTCTCTGCATCTAGATGCTGATGATCAGAATATAGGTGAGCATCAGGATATGGCTGTTGATCAGAACTTAGAACCAGATCAGCAATTAGAGGAAGCTGAAGCCTCCATTGCTACTCACACTGTTGTTCTATCAGAAGATTCTGATTCTGTAAGTTCTGATGCTGCAAATGCTGGAGATACTTGTGATGCTGCTCCGACTGCAGATGCTGATGAAGCAGGTCCTTAGGACATGCCCCTCAACAAACTATTTTTAAAACTGAAATTGTTAGGCAGTTTGTTACAAGAAAAGCACCAGTGCCTTGGAGTGAAACTCCTGCAGGACATGAGTGGACTAAGGAATGGAACTCAGTCACCTGTGCTCCTTCTGCACAGAATCTGGCTGAGCACTTGACAAAAGCTGATGAAATGTTAAATACTGATGATTGCAAAACACAGCTTAGAGTCACTGCATTGAGTACTAAACATTTATAAGTTCTTCATTCAAATACTCATGCAGAGTTACATCTCTTAAGGGAAGAACTAATGAAGCAAGAACAAGTTCAAAAGATTGATAAGAAAAAGTTCTTCCAACCTACCTTTGACAGGATTGCTTATATTGAGAAGACTCAACAGAAATAACAAGCTCAGATTGATGATATTCTGAAAAATCAAGCTTCTCAGCAATCTCAACTTACTGAAATCCAAGCCTCAGTGGAATTGCTTGTCTCTCTTCTACTACCTGCTGATGCCAAAAAGGGGGAGAGAGTAATTAAGTCCAAATGCAAGACTGCCAAGACACTGAAAGGGAAGGATGATGAAAAGGATGATCAAGGAAACCCTGGAATGGGTAGAGGTCATAGTCAAGGTAGAGGTTTCTCATCAAGAAAAACTGAAATCACAAGTTACAGGACAAGTTCTGATACTGGCAAAAGAATTAGTTCTGCTACTGGTAAAAGGATAAGTTCTGATGAACTTTTAGATCTTGATGAAGAAATGTCAAGACAGTTATTTCTTCAGGAAAATCCAGGAATGGACTTGGAGAGTTTAATGGAAGAAGAAGCCAGACTTAAATCAGAGAAAGTCACATCTAAATCTGAAGCTTCTGGTAAAGAGACACTTCAAAAACTCAAAGGCATTGTGATAAAAGAAAGGACAAATACTGAAACAACATTGGCTAAATCACAACCGCAGATAGATCCAAGATCCAAGGGTAAAGAAAAGGTTGGTGAACCTATCAAGGTTTATGTGCCTCCTGAGAATGAAGAAATCACTGATGAAAATGATGATCTTGCTCTGACTTCAAGAAAAGTTCTTAAAACAACCTTTGACATGGCTCAAGTTGTTCAGAGTCAAGAGACAGTAAGTTCTGATATTTCAAAGAAGCAAGTAACCTCTGACATAGCTCAAGTTAACTTGATATCAGAAAATAGATCAAAGACACTCCTACCAGGATTCACTAAAGCAAAACAGACTCAACCTTTAAAGACTGCTGCAAGTGGTTTTGAAGCAAGAGTAGTTACTGGAAAGGAAGCAAGAGATAAAACTGGATTGGGAAGTGCTGATGAAAGAAGAATACAGAACACTACCAATGATCCAACTTCCTTGAGTGAACCAGGTATTGGAGCAACTCCTGAGAGATTGAATCAACTGGAATCTGTACAAATGGTTTACCATACCTACTTGAAAGAACACATCTTGTTGTACTTCATGACAAATGGTAGGGTTTATCATATAAGGCAAAATGCTATTCCATTGAAGTATTTTGAAGAATTGGAGCATGTACTATTCTTACTTCAAGTGGATGACAGATTGACAGGAAGTGTTGCAAACTATTTGAAGGATCAGATTCAGAGACAGAAAAGGCTTTATTCTGTTAAGTCTGACAGCACATATGTTCCAAAGTACAGAGATCACAAGGGTGATATAGTTGAAATGAAGCCCAACACTGCTAAAATTATAACTACCTTTCTGGGTTACAGGGCTGTGGAATTCAATCTTGAGTCTGATAAAGCTTATTTGATCAGACTAGATCAGGATATAAGAAAAGCAAAGATTAATGATCTCAGGGCTGCAATCTTTCAAATTGGTGAAGATAATGTAGAGCTTAAAGATGCTAAAAGGAGGATGATTGATGAACTTAGATATGCTGAGAGATATTTGTTGAAGAACTATCTCAGAACAACTCCTGATATCAGAGAGATCAGAAGATGAAGCCAAGTCAAGATCTACAACTGATTAAATTCTGATATTTGTACAGACTGAAGCTGTTATCAGAAGTTAAATGTTGGTAAAGCTTTAAGGGCTGTAAGTTGTAGTTATCTAGTCTAATTCTCATGTATTTGTACTTAATGTTTTTGACATCATCAAATATCTGTTAAACTTGTATATTATGCTAATTTACAAGTTGGGGGAGATTGTTAGATATATTTGATAATGTCATGGCTAATATGATTTATGTTTAGTTTTCAGATCTTACTTAAACGGGATAAATCAGTACTTACTGGAAGTCAGGACTTAAGGATATCAGTACTTATATTATCAGGAGATAATCATCAGAAGATGGATATCAGAACTTAAGTGCTGAAGGACGTTCAGATAAGGACAGTAGCTGATTAAAGGAAAGAAGATCGAGATAAACATAAGAAGAGATATGCATGAAGAAGGAATTCTATAAAGAATAGAATACTTGGAAGAAAAGATATTTGATTGATATATTTTAGGAAGCAGAATTATATTCCATATCAATTAGCGATTATCTTGTAACTGTGTAGTATATAAACACAGACATAGGATTTACACTATAAGTGTTATCATATTCGAGAAGATTATTCGTAGTAACCCTAGCAGCTCTCGTGATATTTGTTCATCACTGAGAGGTAACAGTTCCATACTGTAACAGAGTTTATTGTTTCAATAAAGTTTGTTTTCTGTTACTTGAGATATTAAAGTTCGATTTGATTGTACTTTACACTGTATTAACCCCCTCTACAGTGTGTGTGACCTAACACATTGTTCTATCTCAACCATAGAAAGGACTTACTTTTGGTGCAGATATATGTTGATGATATCATTTTTGGTTCTACAAATGACAGACTTTGTAAGAAGTTTGCCAAGCTAATGCAGTCAAGATATCAAATGAGTATGATGGGAGAACTTAGCTATTTTCTGGGCCTTCAAGTCAAGCAGAATGAAGAAGGAACTTTTATTTGTCAATCTAAGCAGAAGTCAATTTCCACATCAACTGCAGAAGCAGAATACATTGTTGCAGGAAGTTGTTGTGCACAGATTCTTTGGATGAAGAATCAGTTACTGGATTATGGGTTAGACTTTTCTAAAATCCCTATTTACTGTGATAATTAAAGTGCTATTGCTATGACAGGTAATCCAGTTCAACATTCAATGACAAAGCACATCAGCATTAAGTACCACTTCATAAGGGAACATGTGGATGAAGGTACAGTGGAATTGCATTTTATTCCAACAGATAAACAACTAGCAGATATCTTCACAAAACCACTATGTGAAGCTACTTTTACAAGATTGGTAAATGAACGTGGAATGGTTTCAGGTTCTTTCTCTAAATCTGCTTAGTTTTTGTTCTGATACATCAGAATTTATGATCAGTATTTACAGATATTACTATCTTTGTGTATTCTGTGCTTAAATTAAAATTTTCTAAGTGCTGATTGTTGTCTGGTGTGAATTTCTAAACTCTGATAGTGATATGAATGTTTCTGTGACTATTCAATCCAATGAGGATAACTGTGCTAGATGCTGACCTAGTAGTCTTTAACATACTAAAGATCCCATGTTTGAAGTAATTGTTTATGTGGAAATCTTTTGACACAAGCAAATTCCGATATTGAGCTTAGTTAAAGTTTACTTTGTGTATCTTATTACTAAGTCAAAAACTAGAATAGTGCTTCTTATCTGTTAAGTTTTGATGTTAGTAAATCTGATGGATGTACTAAGTGTTGATAAGCCTCACTTATTAAAAGAAAAAAAGAAAAGAAAAGAAATAGATATTAGGTACCCCTTTGAGATCTAGAGTAAAAATGTAGAAGGGAAGACCCAAGTTTATTGCTGGTATTAAGTAATATGCATTAGAAAAGCAACATAAAATTTTCTTGTTGACTTTTCACATTCTCTGATTACTGGAGAAATACTCTGATAACAGCATAAATTCTGATAAGCAGTCGTGACTCACTTATACTGAGAAGCCACTGTAAAAAGGAATTTTAAAACATGCATAAAATGAGCACAAAACAGTTGAGGTGGACTCATGCATGAACTCATTCTATAGTGGACTCCAGAATAATGACAGATTTTGAGCAAAGTTCTTAGTTATGCCTTATTTTTAAGATGTACTGAAGTGAATCAGACTTTACTCTTTGTCTGATATTTAGCTTATTGCACACACATACACTCCATATGAATGATGAAAATTACTGTGGTGATAAATGTTGTTTTAGATGAACAGTTTAAGTGTCAGTTGTTAAATTCTGAGGACAAGTTCTGATGGAAGTTCTGATGATTAAGTTCTATGGAACCCATATCAGTATTTGTCTGAAGAATTACAGGAATAAACATTCACTTTTCGAGTAAAGTAGCCATATTCTGATGACTTTTAAATTCTGTTAATAATCAAGTTCTGATGCTGACGTGGAAGTATTTATTTACTTGGTTTATTTTTTGTCATTACTTGAACGGACATATTTTTACATAATATTGGTTTATGTGAGATAAATCAGTCATAATCATTATGGGTTAGTGGTTAATGTGTATGTCCTGAAAAACTGCATGTGCACGGTAATTATTGCTTATTTTACATGCCCATTAACTCTTGCTCTAACCGTTTATTGACTATTCACATGGTGCCGGGTGTAAAGTGTATCACATGCTTCAAAAATACAACGGTTGAGTGGAGAAAGTATATATATGAGAGATAAAAGATTTTCTCATCTTTTACTTACTTTTCTATTCTAAATCTCTCTCTCTCTCTCTCTCTCTCTTATATTCTGAAGTTGTTTTTCTCTCAGGAATTTTCACAAACACTTTGCAAACATTCTCTTACTCACTTAATTTCTTACAGAGATGGCATCAAAAGACGTAATTTTCGATGGGGCTAAGTTTGTTCCTAATAACTTCTCCACTATTATTAGCAAGGCTGAAGCCCCATCAGAACTTCACTTCATTCAGGACTTTCTTACTAGTTCTGATATTGGATACGCTTTGACCCAACCTGATGCCGTCTCTGGTACCCAAGTGCTGAAATTGATATTCATAACTTGATTGTGCCTGAGGTTCTGTACTTGGAAGCTCCAGCAACTCAACTCACTCCACCAACAACACCAATTCAAGATGCTGATTTTAATGAAGATGTTCCAACTACACCAATTAAGAATCTGGATGATGAAAATCAGACTTTAGGTGGGCATCAAGATTTGGCTGTTGATCAGAACTTAGCTGCAGATCAGAATTTAGAGGATGATGTTGAAACCTCGATTGCCTCACATACTGTTATTCTATCAGAGGATGCTGATACTGTTGGATCTATAAGTTCTGATGCTGATAATGCTGAAACTACTGGTGAAGCTGTTACTAATCTAGATGCTGATGCAGCTGGTCCATCAAGACATGCACCTCAACATACAGTTAATAACGCTGATTTAGTCAAGAAGTTTGTTAGAGGGGAAGCACCAGTACCTTGGAGTGAAACTCCTAGAGGAAAGGAGTGGACTAAGGAATGGAAGACAGTTAGTTTTGTTCCTTCGGAAAAGATTCTTGTTGAGCATCTGGAAAAAGCTGATGAAATACTGATAAATGATGATTTTAAGGCACAACTGAGAGTTACTGCATTGAGTACTAGGCACCTTCAAGGTCAACACTCAACAACTCATGCCAAGGTGAATAAAATTCAAGAAACATTGATCCAGCAAGATATGAATGTGAAACTTGAAAAGAACAGATTTTTCAAGCCTGCCTTTGACAGAATTGCCTATATTGAGAAAACTCAGGAGAAGCAACAAACTCAGATTGATGAAATTCTAAAGAATCAAGCTTCTCATCAAACTCAACTCAATGAGATCCAATCCTCAGTGGAATTGCTTGTCTCTCTTCTTTTACCTGCTGATGCCAAAATGGGGGAGAAAGTGATTAAGTCCAAATGTAAATCTATTCAGACACTGAAGGGAAAGGATGATGAAAATGATGACCAGGGAAACTCTGATAAGGGTAGAGTTCAAGGTCAAGGCAAAGGATTTTTATCAAGTAAAGCTAGAATTACAAGTCAAGGAACAAGTTCTGATACTGGGAGAAGAATAAGTTCTGATACTGGTAAAAGGATAAGTTCTGGTGAACATCTGGAACTTGATGAAGAAATTTCAAAGAAATTATTTCTTAAAGAAAATCCAGGAATGGACTTTGAGAGTCTAAAGGAAGAGGAAGCTAGACTCAAAGCAGAAAGTGTCAAGACACAATCTAAAGCTTATGTTGTTGAAAAGAAACTTCCAAAGCTTAAGGGTATTGTGAGAAAAGAAAGAACAAATTCTGAGGCAACCAAAGCTAAATCACAAGTGGAAGTAGATCCAAGGTCCAAGGGAAAAGAAAAAGTTCATGAACATGTAAAGGTTTATATGCCAGTCATGGATGAAGAAATAATTGATGAAGAAGATGCTAGTCTTACTCTTTTGAAAAAGAATATTTCTCAAACAACCTCTGACATGGCTCATGTTGTTCAGAGTCAAGACTTGGTAAGTTCTGATATGACAGTGAAGCAAGCAACCTCTGACATAGCTCAAGTTGACTTGATATCAGAAGTTAAGGAAAAGGAAACCTCTGACATTGCTCATGTTAAACCTTCAAAAATACTCCTACCAGGATTTACCAAAGCTCAACAGACTCAACCTTTGAAGACTACATCAAGTGGTTTTGAAGCAAGAGTTGTTACAGGAAAGGAAGCAAGAGATAAATCTGGATTGGGTAGTTCTGATGAAAGAAGAGTACACAACACTACCAATGATCCAACTTCCTTAAGTGAACCAGGAGTAGGAGCAACTCCTGAAAGATTGAATCAACTTGAATCTGTACAAATGGTTTACCATTCTGTTTTGAAAGAACACATCATGTTATATTTTATGACAGATGGTAGGGTATTCCAGATCAGGAAGAATGCTATTCCACTGAAGTATTTTGAAGAACTGGAACATGTTCTATTTTTACTTCAAGTGAAAAATAGATTAACAGATGGTGCTGCAGGTTATTTAAAGTCACAAATTCAAAGATAGAAGAAGCTTTACTCTGTAAAGTCTGACAGCCCATACTGTCCCAAGTACAGAGATCACAAAGGTGATATTGTTGAAATGAAGCCTAACACTGCTAAGATCATAACTACTTTTTTGGGTTATAAGGCTGTGGAATTCAATCTAGAGTCTGACAAGGCATATCTGATCAGACTTGATCAGGATATAAGGAAAGCTAAGATAAATGATCTCAGAGCAGCTATTTTTCAAACTGGTGAAGATCCAGCTGAATTGAAAAATGCTAAAAGGAGGATGGGCAATGAACTTGAATATGCTGAGAGATGTCTTTTGAAGAACTATCTCAGAACAACTCCTGACATCATAGAGATCAGAAATTGAAGCCAACTCGAAGATCTACAACTGCTTAAATTCTGAAGTGTATACAGACTGAAGCTGATATCAGATCTTAAGGATGGTAAAGCTGAAAGGACTGTAAGTTGTAGTTATCTAGTGAAATTCTCATGCATTTGTACTTAATGTTTTTGACATCATCAAATATCTGTTAAACTTGTATATTATGCTAATTTACAAGTTGGGGGAGATTGTTAGATATATTTGTGATATCATGTATAATATGATTTGTGTTTAGTTTTTAGATCTTACTTAACAGGACAAATCAGTACTTAACTGGAAATCAGTACTTAACTGGAAATCAGTACTTATACTGAAGTCAGAACTTAAGATATCAGAACTTAAGTTATCAGGAGATATTTATCAGAAGATAATATCAGGACTTAAGGAGACTTTCAGATAAGGAAGGCGGATGATTGAAAGGAAAGAAGATCAAGACAAATACAAGAAGAGATATGCATGAAGAAGAATTCTATGAAGAATAGAATACTTGGAAGAAAAGATAACTGATTGATATATATTAGGAAGCAGAATTATATTCGATATCAATTAGAAGTTTATCTTGTAACTGTGTAGTATATAAACACAGGTATAGGGTTTACACTATATGTGTTATCATTACCGAAAATATTATTCATTGTAACCTTAACAGCTCTCATGATAATTTGTTCATCACTGAGAGAGGACAATTCCATATTGTAACAGAGTTTATTGTGATAAATAAAATCTATTTTCAGTTACTTGAGTTCTTATATTCGATTTGATTGTAGTAAACACTGTATTCAACCCCCTTTTACAGTGTGTGTTAACAGTGGAGAAATCCTATGGTTGAAGAAGCAACCTGGGAACTAGAGAGCAAAATGTTACAAAAATATCCTCATTTGTTTTCGTAGCGAGATTCTAATGACAGAATCCTATTAAGGGGGGAGGATGTAATGTCTGGGAAATTTACGTATGTACTTGTTATGGATTAAAACTAATATATATAATTGATGTATCTAATAATAAGGAACGTGAGCTTCAAGGCTCGATTTTGAGTGCTCTTGTGTTTCGTGACTCAATCTGCCTTAGCAAGATGCCTACGTACCTTGCTGATTGCCAAGAATCAAGTCAAAAAACATAGTTCTGATCTGTGGGGTGAGGCCCCTTATATAGATGTTGGGAGTCCTTGAATTGGACTTGGTATAGGAGACTTGGTGGTCAAGTCTCTGAATTAGGATAGACTTAGGAGTCCTAGGGAGTAGGAAACTGATTCTTTATCCCATGAGGTTCCTTGGAGGCCAATCTACAAGGATTTATATCCTCACTAGGACTTATCTTAATAGCTGTTTTTCTCCCTTATTTATTAATTACGAAATTAATAAATAATCAGGGTTTTTGGGCCTTCTTTGTTCCATCAGGCCTGATCTAGTCCATCAGGCCTAATCGACATGTTAACCTTTCTGGTCTTGAATGTCATACATCTTCTTATTGGGCCTTGCACCCCAAACTATTATGTAATCAGGATTTATTTATCCCTATCATTTGCCCCCCAACTTTTGGGAAACATTGATTAGGTTTCGCAGAAGTTAAGTCTATTCATTCCCCTACGGGGATTCATTTTTGCGTAAAGTGTGGAGCGACCTACACGTTTACAATGATTGTTCCTTTTGTCCAGGAATTAGGAACTTTTCCCTTAATTCCAGGATTTTTCCCTAACTTTCTGGATTTTTCCTTTAATTTCTAGGATTTATCCTTATTTTTCTGGATTTTTCCCTTAATTTCTGGGATTTATCCTTATTTTTCTGGATTTTTCCCTTAATTTCTGGGATTTATCCTTAATTTCCTGGATTTTTCCCTTAATTTCTGGGATTTATCCTTAATTTCCTGGATTTATTCCTTATTTCTGAAAATATTAGTATTTTTCAGAAAATATTTTAAGGAATTTCCTTATTTTTCTGTAATTTTCTAGGAATTTTTCCTTCTTTTTTCTTCTTTTTCTTTTTTCTTTTTTTTTATACAGATTTCGACCAGGAATCCATTCGACCAGGATCCTGGTCGAATTAACCTTCAGATTGCCCTGGTCGACAGGGTTTCCAGCAGGATGCTTTCGACCTCAATTCCTGGTCGAATTTCGGCCAGCATTTTCACCCCCTTTTTCTTTTTTCTTTTTTTTTGTCGACTAGGAATTTTCGTCCCGTTCGGTCAGGATTCTTGTGTTTCTGACCGAATTAACCATCTTTCTTGCCTTGGTCGAAGCTATTTCGAGCAGGATTGGTTCGGCCAGGATTCTTTCGCGTTTCTTGGTCGAATGGATCTAAATCCTGATCGAATTAAGTCTGGTTTTGAGCCTTGATCGAATTCTATTCGACCTCAAGCATTTCGATCAGGAATTCTTATGATTTCTGGTCGAGCTGGGTCAAGAAGCAGGGTTAAAAACTATTCCGGTATTTTCGACCAAGAATTTTGGTCAGAATTCTTTTCTTGACCGAATTAGCCCCTTTTTTCAGCCTTGGTCGAAGGAAATTCGACCTCAATGCATTCGGCTAGGATCTTGGTACAAGTCCTGATCGAATTGGGTCAAGAGTTCAGAATATATTTATTTTGATCTTGATCCATTTGACATGGGCCCTTAATTTGGGCTAAATTTTCTGGGACCAACCCTTCAATGGGTTTTTAGCTAATTGGGCCCCTCCCTTCTTGGGCTAACTTTTGTTTTTAACTGGGCTTTTTAAACACTTGGGCCCTTAATTGGGCTTGATTTTTTCAAGGTTTTTCTAGAATTGGGCCTCATTTCTGAGCCCAAATTCCAAACTCTTCTAATATCTTTCTGGATTCTTCCAGAATCTTGAAAAAACTCAAGTTTTTCTTTTGATTTTTACTAGAATTCTCTGGATTTTTCTAGAAAATCTTCTAAATTCTTTCAATATTCTGTAGGTCATTCCAGAAGGTTCCTGAACCTGGGCCCAAATGGGCTTTCCTAGGCCCATTTTCCCCTCTTTTCCTCCTATATAAAGGTGGAGGGAGTGTATCACTCACACTCTTCACTCCTCATTTCATACACTTCTCAAATTCTCCAGCTTTCTCCTCTCTCAACTTTCCTCCCTTAGCTTTCAGCCCTCTTTCCTTCAAATTTTTCAGGCTTTTCCAACTTTACTAATGGCTGACAAGAGTTCCGAGAGGGCGGCCAAGATAGCCTCGACTTCAAAACGAGGTAAGGATATCGAAATCCGTTCTTCGTATATGTCTCTAATCGATATGATTAACACTAGGGGGGATGAATATCCCTCTACTGCACATCTCGATTCTTTTAATCATTGTAATACTTGGCACAATATAGATTTCGATAAACTAAATGCACGTTATAATGTCCTTCCTCCTCTTAGATTAGTTCCAGTCTCTGGTGGTGACCGTACTTGTCATTGGAGACCCGACACTCTCTTCATTTACACAGATGCCCTTAATGCTGGGCTTAGGTTTCCTTTCCACCCTTTTATTCCTCATCTTTTAGCTGATTTACAAATCAACCCGTGTCAGCTTCCTCCAAACGCTTGGAGGAATATTTTATGTTTTATGGTCTGCTGCCTTAGGGAGGGTTTTCCCCTTTCCGTAGCTGTTTTTAAGAAGGTCTTTCAGTGCTATAATAGCTCTTCCAGTATTTGTGGTTGGGTCTATGTTAAGCAAAGGCCCAAAAGTAAACATATCTTTAACAGCGCATACATTCCTGATAAAAACCAAAATTGGAGGAATAGTTTCGTTGGGTTACGTTGGGAGAATGGTGACTGGGGCACACTTTTCCGATCTTCCTTCGGGAAGGTCAGTGATGGTAGCCTCAAATCCATTCACTTAACTCCTGAGGAAACTATTATTTATAATGGGCTTACTCAGGACGATGGCACTACTACCAGCTGGACTCTCTTAGAGGAGTTCTCCCTCATTCACGTGGGACTATCCTCTGTTTCTCAACAGGGTATTTTTCTTCCCTTCTCAACTTTATTTCATTTCATGTATTATTAACATCACTTATTTTGTCTTTTGCTTTGTTTCACAGCTGCTAAGGAGATTAACGAGGACAATGTTCCTCTGGTTGAAGAGAATGCTAGGATGAAGAAAGCTCGGCTCGCAGGCCTAGACACCCGGGGAAAGGCGACAGAGCCTATCTTCTTGAGAAAGCACAAAGAGCCTATGGGGGAGGCTTCAACTGAAGGAGTTGAGGGCTATAGTGCTCCTATTACTGCTGCTGCCCCTGCTGCTGCTGCCACAGGCGCCTTCCAGCCTCTCTGGGGATTCCGCCGAGGGGATACCGTGGTTGGTTCCACGAAACATGCTTGGGATTGGTCCTACCATAGCGTGACTCCCAAGGACTTTACTGACGTGGTGGCCACCCCTGACCTTGAGAGGATTAAGCTCATGGGAGCCCAATCTCTAGCTTCGGTATGCCTTCTCTCTTTTGAACTTATCTTTCATTCTTGTAGCATTTTCTTGCCTTATACTTTGTTGATTGCTTTGTTTCAGTCTAACGCCTATTTCCAAGGCGCTGTGAGGCAAGCCGAGTCATGGAAGCGGGCTTCTGATAAGGCCGATAATGCCCTTAGGAGGCAACAGAAGAAGTATGCTACCCTGGAGAAGAAGCTCAAGCGCAAGGAGGAAGAACTCGGAGAGTCCAACGCCGAGCTAGTGGTACTTTGGGCGGAGAAGGATAAAGCTATAGACAACTATCTGGACTCGGAGGAGTTTTCCCAATCCATGAGGATTAGGGATGATTCAGTCTTTCCCGGTTTTTTAGGACTAGTTGGGACACGGCCCTTGGGACCGTGAACGAGGCTTGTCCTGATATTAACCCGGCGGACTATGTCTGCCCTGATGACGAGGCTTTGCTACAGAGGTTTCGTACCCGAGTAGTTGTCTCGGATCATGTTCCTCAGGATCCACTCCTTCCTCCTCCCGAGTCTTCTTCCAGACCTGCTGAGGATGATAGCTCTTCCTCCTCCTCCGAGACGACAGAGACATCCAGCGAGAGCGGAGAGGACGATGATATGGATGCCGAGGGCACCTCAGCTCCTTAGAGCTTTTTCAGCCCGGCATGGCTTGTCTTATTTTTGAGACTTTATTTATCGAACTTCTTGTAATATTTATCAGATCTATTTTATTTATCACCTTTTATGTTTGCATCCATGTATTTGGTTTTTACTTGTTAGGCCATAAACATTCTTTGAAGAACTAATGAATTTTATAAAATTGTCTGGGATTCGTCCCTTACACAAGTCTTAATAAACTTCGTAATAAAACTAAAACATATAAATCCCAAGCAAGCAAAGCTTCAAGGTGCTTTTCAACCTACTCGCCATCCTGATGAGTGAGAATCGTATCCAGCTGCCCTACACATAGTAAACCTTCATGTTTTGTGCATGCCAAGTTCTCGGGACTTCAAAACCATCCATAGTCTCTAGCTTGTAGGTTCCTCTACCTTGAACACTCTTGACTCTGTACGGCCCTTCCCAATTCGGGGCAAGCTTCCCTTTCTGTCCTACACCAGAAGCTTCTGTCTTCCTCAAGACCAGGTCACCTTGTTTGAAAAATCTTTCTTTAACCCTTAGGTTGTAGTAGAATGAAGCCTTCTTCTGATATTCTACTATCTTTGCATGTGCCTTATCTCGCACTTCATCAATTAGATCCAGGGCTAACCTCTGCCCTTCTTCATTTTCTTCTGCATTGAAAGCCTGAATCCTTGGAGAGGAATGTGATATCTCCACTAGAACTACTGCTTCTACCCCATATGCCAACATGAAGAGAGTTGCTCCTGTCGTGACTCTACAAGTAGTCCTATAGGCCCATAATATGGGAAGTATCTCATCCACCCAATTATTTCTTGACTTCTCGATCCTCTTCTTTAGTCCATCCAGGATTATTCGATTTGCTACTTCCGCTTGCCTATTGGCTTGTGGGTGAGCCACAGAGGTAAACCGTAACTCAATTTCATTTTCCTCACAATACTTCTTGAATTCGTCGTTGTTGAATTGTGTTCCATTGTCAGTGACGAGGATACGGGGAATTCCATATCGGCACATAATGTTTTCCCACAGGAATTGTGCAACCTGCTTAGTTGTGATCTTGGCCAAGGGTTTAGCTTCGATCCACTTGGTGAAATAATCAATGGCCACAATCAGAAACTTCCTTTGTGCCGGGGCCATAGGAAAAGGCCCCAGAATATCCATCCCCCACATAGCAAAGGGAATGGGCGAGTTGATAGATGTCAGCATCTCGGGAGGTTGTCTAACAACAGGTGCATGCTTCTGACAGTGATCACATTTTTTCACATATTCTTTGGCATCAGCCATCATTTCTGGCGAATAAAAGCCTAGATGAGTTATCTTATGAGCCAAGGCCCTGCCCCCCAAGTGTTGTCCACAAATACCTTCATTCACTTCTTCAAGAGCCAAGCGTGCCTCATCAGGCCTGAGACACCTCAAGTAGGGAACCACGAAAGATCTTTTGTAAAGAATCCCATCTATCAAAGAGTACCTTAGTGCTCGAACAGTTAACTTCCGTGCTTCAGTTGCATCACTTGGCAACCAACCGGTTTGAATGTGAGCCTTGATAGGATCAATCCATGATGTCCCCAGGCCTATGGGAGCCACAAGCTTAACATCTATGCTTCGTGTCTTCAAAACACGGAAGTACACACTTCCTGAACTTTCTTCTATCTCAGATGAAGCAAACTTTGATAGCGCATCTGCCTTAGCATTTTCTTCCCTTGGAATGTGTTCAACATGGCATTCATTAAATTGGGTCATCACAGCCCTTACTAGGTGGACATACTTAGCCATCGTATCATCCCTTGCCTCAAATTCTCCCTTTACCTGGGATATGATCAGCTTCGAGTCTCCACGGACCTTTAAGTTTTTGACTCTAAGTGTCCCAGCTAGACCAAGGCCAGCTATCAGGGCTTCATACTCTGCCTCATTGTTTGTGGTTGGGAAGTCTAGCTTCATAGCATACTCAATTAAGAACCCATCAGGGCTTTGCAAAACCAACCCTGCTCCACTGGAATTTGTTTTTGATGCTCCATCAAAATAGAGAACCCAATATTCTTTCTCCTTATCATCCTTCTCTCTGTCCCCATATCGACTCCCTTGTCTTGAGGTATGGTATCTTCCTGCCCCCCGACTTCTTGGTTGGGTATGGTACATTCCACCACGAAGTCAGCTAGTGCCTGGGCTTTTATGGCCGTACGTGGCTTATACTTGAGATCGAACACTCCCAACTCTATTGCCCACTTAATCAATCTCCCACTTGCCTTGGGACTGTGAATGATATTTCTCAGTGGCTGATTCGTTAGCACCTCAATCTGATGAGCCTGAAAGTAAGGACGTAATTTTCTTGAAGCCATTACCAAGGCTAGAGCAAATTTCTCAATAGTTGAATAATTTAATTCAGCACCATACAGAATTTTGCTGACATAATATACGGGTTTCTGGACTTTTAGCTCCTCCTTAACCAACACTGCGCTCAAGGCGCTCTCTGAAACAGCCAAGGACAAGAATAAAACTTCATTCAAAGATGGTTTGGCCAACAACGGGGCCTGAGCCATATAGTTCTTTAACTCTTCGAATGCCTTCTAGCTTTCCTCATTCCATACAAAGTCTTTGATATTCTTTAGTGACTTGAAGAATGACAAGCACTTCTCTCTTGACTTGGAGATGAATCGTCCTAGCGCCGCGACCCTTCATGTGAGCTTCTAAACATCCTTGACAATTTTTGGTGGTTCCATGTCCAGGATTGCCTTTATTTTATCGGGGTTAGCCTCAATTCCTCTCTTTGAGACCATCAATCCCAAGAATTTTCCAGATCCTACTCCGAAAGCGCACTTCGTAGGATTCAACATCATCTTGTGGTACCTCAGGATCTCAAAAGCTTCCCTCAAATGGGTTATATGATCAGTCTTTACTAGACTCTTGACTAACATGTCATCAACATAGACTTCCATAGTCTTACCAATAAGATCCTTAAAAATTTTATTTACCAACCTTTGATAGGTGGCTCCCATATTCTTAAGACCAAACGCCATAACAAGATAACAATAAACACCAAAGTCAGTGATAAATGATACCTTTGGAATGTCATCCTTGTGCATCTTAATCTGATTATATCCGCTAAATCCATCCATGAAACTCAGCATCTCATGCCCAGCAGTGGCATCAATCAAAGTATCAATCCTTTGCAATGGAAAATAGTCTTTAGGGCATGCATCATTCAGATCAGTAAAGTCTATACACATCCTCCACTTTCCATTAGCCTTCTTCACCATTACAGGGTTTGCTAACCACTCCGGAAATTGAATCTCCTCAATGAAACCAGCCTCCAAGAGCTTCTCTACTTCCTGTTTTATAGCCTCTTGTCTTTCCGGGGCAAAATTTATTTTCTTTTATTTCACTGTCTTCCGGCTTGGATCCACGTTTAGCTTGTGAGTAATCAACTCCGGGTCTATGCCTGGCATATCAGCTGCTGACCATGCAAACATATCACTATTTTCTTGCAAAAATTTCACTAACTTCCCTCTAAGGGGCTCCTCTAATGTGGCTCCAATGAAAGTCATCCTCTCAGGATTCTCGGGGTCTAAAGGAACCGAAACTAAGTCTTCTGCTGGCTTTCCTCTCTTCTCGTCATTTTCTCGGACATCCATATCTTCAATAGGAAGAACCTGCCCCCCGACTCCATCTGCCCTCAAAGAGGCCACATAACAGCTTCTAGCCATTTTTTGATCTCCTCTCTCTTCTCCAATCCCGTTTCGGGTGGGAAACTTCATAACTAAATGGTAGGAAGAGGGGACTGCCTTAAAGGCATGTATCCATGTTCTCCCCATGATAGCATTATAAGTTGAACTAGCCTTTACTACCACGAAATCCAACATCTGCGTTGCTTGTCTTGGTTCCGTACCTATGGTGGTTGGCAATTTGATTATCCCTTCCACAGGACATTCTACTCCAGCAAATCCATATATCGGCATGTCGGTTGGTGTCAACTGGGAATCGTTATACCCCATCCTTAGAAAGGCGTCGTAGAGCAATATATCCACAGAAGCACCATTATCCACAAGAACCCTCTTAACCGGGCTATTTCCTATTATTGGTATTATGACCAGCAGGTCGTCATGAGGAAACTTTACACCCTCTAGGTCAGAATCATCAAAAGCCAATGTTACTTCTGTCATGGCCCTCTTCGGGGCTTCTCCAACAATATGCATAACCTCTCTAGTATATGCCTTTCTGGAATTTTTGGACAATACAGCAGCAGTTGGACCTCCAAAGATCGTGTTTATCACAGGTCCTCGAGGTCGCGGCCCTCCAAAAATTACATTTATAACCGGCCCTCTAGGTTGGGGATTCCCCCCCTGATCGTCTTGGTCCCTCCTACGATCTTCAAAGTTCTTCCTTCCATTATTATTCATGTCCCCTCCTTCTCCAGTATACTTGTTCAATCTTCCTTTTCGAATCAAAAACTCGATTTCGTCTTTCAATTGCCTACACTCATCGGTGTCATGACCAATATCTTTGTGGAATCTGTAATACTTGCTCTTATCTAGCTTGGCGGGATCAGCCTTCAAGGGCTTAGGCCAACGAATATCTCGATCTTTCTCGATTTCCATCAAGATCTGGCTTCTAGGAGAATTCAGCTTAGCGTATTCGGTGAACTTTTGCCCAGGTCCTCCCTTCTTGGCGGTTGAATCAGGGTTTTGTTCGGTTCTAGGATACATGTCCTTGGCAATATACTCCAGATCAGTTTTTCGCTTCTTGCCTCTAGTGGACTCATTACTTACTACGGTCTTCTTCATGCTTTCTTCAACCTTGATATACTTCCCTGCCCTCTCTTGGAGCTGCAACATGCTTTCAGGGGGACGTTTGGCCAAGGACATCTTGAAAAACTAATCCCTAGTTCCTTGTTGCAGTGCTATCATGGCTACCTTATCATCAAGGTCTGGGACTTTTAAAGCCTCCTTTGTAAAACGATTCAGGTAATCTCTCAAAGACTCCTTAGCTCCCTGCACAATACTCATAAGAGATACTGAACTTTTCTCATGGACTCTCCCACTGATGAACTGCTTAATAAAAGCCTGACTTAATTCTCTGAACGACCCAATAGAGTTTGGGGGCAAGCGACTGTACCATCTTTGAGCCATACCTGACAGGGTTTGAGGGAAGGCCCGACACTTTATAGCATTATTCACGGGTTGCAGCAGCAGTACATTAGAGAATGTCCTAACATGATTAGCGGGGTCTCCCATGCCATCATAGGCTTTGATAGTGGGCATCTTGAATTTCCTTGAGATATGGGCATTCATTATCTCTTCTGTGAATGGTGGAGTTGGATCATCAGGATCTCCAAGGGGAAGGAGATTGCTTGGATCAGTTCTTGGGACGACAACCCTTCTTCGTACCGAACCATCCAGGTCTATGACAGGAGGAGGATTTCTCCCCCTAAGAGGTATCTGGGGTCTGGTGGCCTGGTGAGCCTCTAAATCAAGCCTCAGCCTTTGGATCTCAGCCTCATGAGCCCTGATCCTTTCCTGTACTTCTTGGGGATTCGCCCCTTGGGTGCGGATTCACCCCTTGGGTGCTTTGAGGGCGTTGCCTTCCGTCGGCCATTGGCTCTTTGCCAGGACACCTCCTTCTCGGGGCCACTTCATCATCCGAAGATTCGGAGTCTCTCTCAGTGTAAGGACCAGAAAATTCCCGATCCTCGGGGATAGGAGCCAAACCTCGTATATAGGAGGGCGATTGCCCTCGTACTTCACTTCGCCCAGCATATCCACTTCCTTCAACCTCGGGGTGAAGGGGCATCCCATAAGGGGGGTTAGTAGTAACAACAGTTGAGTATTCATACCCGACGGGTCGGGAATTCACAGGTATATGTACTTGTTGAACTTGAGGATTCGTACCTTGAATAGTCAGGGGAGTCGTCCCTTGTGGCTGAGGTTGAGTTGCCCCTATCTGGATTTCCGCTTGAGTAGATGCAAAAGTGGAGTGGGGAGGTATCTCCACGGTGGACGAAATCATCTGGGTTGTTCCCAATGGTGTTCCTTCCTCCAGAGCTCTAGTTATTCTCCGTGTTCTCGCCATGGTTGTTGTTGTGCCTTCCCACAGACGGCGCCAAATGTTATGGATTAAAACTAATATATATAATTGTTGTATCTAATAATAAGGAACGTGAGCTTCAAGGCTCGATTTTGACTGCTCTTATGTTTCGTGACTCAATCTGCCTTAACAAGATGCCTACATACCTTGCTGATTGCCAAGGATCAAGTCAAAAAACGTAGTTCTGATCTGTGGGGTGAGGCCCCTTATATAGATGTTGGGAGTCCTTGAATTGGACTTGGTATAGGAGATTTGGTGGTCAAGTCTCTGAATTAGGATAGACTTAGGAGTCCTAGGGAGTAGGAAGCTGATTCCTTATCCCATGAGGTTCCTTGGAGGCCAATCTACAAGGATTAATATCCTCACTAGGACTTATCTTAATAGTTGTTTTTCTCCCTTATTTATTAATTACGAAATTAATAAATAATCAGGGTTTTTGGGCCTTCTTTGTTCCATCAGGCCTGATCGACATGTTAACCTTTCTGGTCTTGAATATCATACATCTTTTTATTGGGCCTTGCAGCCCAAACTATTATGTAATCAGAATTTATTTATCCCTATCAGTACTATATCAAATTTATAATAAATTATGTGTGTTAATGTGTCATTTATGTGGAATTATCTGTCAAACCCTAATTGCTATGTGTTACGTGCATTCTGTGTCGTCTCGGTACTTTTAAGATATTTTTCAGGTATTTTATTTTTCATTTACAGCTTTCATTTCAAACGTTTTACGACCCGAATCATGATTTTAAAGCAGGTATTTCAAATAAAACAATGGGCCTTCTTTTTCATCAAACGGCTTTTACCATCGCTTTATTCTGAACATCTAGGTTTTTTTATAAATTTTCTCGTTTTTCGAAAAATAACTTTTCCGGGCCCCATTGGGTATTAAAAACCCCACAAAAATCATATTTTTATTTTTATAAAATTATAGGACTTTTATTTATACCATTTCTTTGTATTTTTACATTATTCACAATTTATGGGAAATTTTGGCATATATATTGCATATATAAAATATTTATGATAGGGATAAATAAATTATGATAGTATAATTAAATACTGCAAGGTGTGGGCTGCTAGGCCCAATAAAAAGATAGATGATACTCAGACCAGAAAGGTTAAGCCTGATGGACCAGATCAGGCCTGATGGAATAAAGAAGGCCCAAAAGCCCTGATTATTAATTAATTTCGTTTTTAATTAATAAGGGAAAAATCAGCTATTGAGAAGAGTCCCGATAAGGATATAAATCCTTATAGATTAGCCTCAAGGTGACCTAAAAGGATAAGGAATCAGTTTCCTACTATCTAGGACTCCAAAGTGCATTCTAATTATGAGACTTGCCCACCAAGTCTCCTATACCAAGTCCAATTCAAGGACTCCCAACATCTATATAAGGGGCCTCACCCCATAAATCAGAACTACGTTTTTTGGCTTGATTCTCTAATTCACAGAGATACGTAGGCATCTCGTAAAGGCAGAATTAAGCTACGATACACGAGAGCAGCCATTAAAGGCCTTGAGCTCCCGAATCTTAGTAATAAATACAGCAAATAATAACCTAAGTTTTTTATCCATTACATTTGGCGCCATCTGTGGGAAAGCACAACAACAACCATGGCGAGAACACGGAGAACAATTAGAGCTCTAGAGGAAGGAACACCATCAGAGACAACCCAGGTGATTTCGTCAACCGTGGAGGTTCCTCCCCATTCGACTTATGCATCTACTCAGGGGGAAGCCCAGATAGGGGCAACTCAACCTCAGCCACAAGGGACAACTCCCCCGACTATTCAAGGTACGAATCCTCAAGTTCAACAAGTACATATACCTGTGAATTCTCGACCCGTCGGGTATGAATATTCAACTGTTGTTACTACTAACCCCCTTATGGGATGCCCCTTCACCCTGAGGTTGGAGGAAGCGGATATGCTGGGCGAAGTGAAGCACGAGGGTAGTCGCCCCACTATATACGAGGTTTGGGTCCTATCCCTGAGGATCGGGAATTTTCTGGTCCTTACACTGGGAGAGACTCCGAATCTTCGGATGATGAAGTGGCCCCGAGAAGGAGGCGTCTTGGAAAAGAGCCAATGGCCGATGGAAGGCAACGCCCCCAAAGCACCCCAGGGGCGAATCCCCAAGAAGTGCAGGAAAGGATCAGGGCTCATGAGGCTGAAATCCAAAGGATGAGGCGTGATTTGGAGGCTCACCAGGCCACCAGACCCCAGATACCTCCTAGGGGGAGAAATCCTCCTCCAGTCATAGACCTGGATGGTCCGGTACGAAGAAGGGCTGCTGTCCCAAGAACTGATCCAAGCAATCTCCTTTCCCTTGGAGATCCTGATGATCCAACTCCACCCTTCACAGAAGAGATAATGAATGCCCATATCTCAAGGAAATTCAAGATGCCCACTATCAAAGCCTATGATGGCACGGGAGACCCCGCTAATCATGTTAGGACATTCTCTAATGCACTGCTGCTGCAACCCGTGAATGATGCTATAAAGTGTCGGGCCTTTCCTCAAACCCTGTCGGGTATGGCTCAAAGATGGTACAGTCGCCTGCCCCCAAATTCTATTGGATCGTTCAGAGAATTAAGTCAGGATTTTATTAAGCAATTCATCAGTGGAAGAGTCCATGAGAAAAGTTCAGCATCTCTTATGAGTCTTGTGCAGGGAGCTAAGGAATCCTTGAGAGATTACCTGAATCGTTTCACAAAGGAGGCTTTAAAAGTCCCGGACCTTGATGATAAGGTAGCCATGATAGCACTGCAACAAGGAACTAGGGACGAGTTTTTTAAGATGTCCTTGGCCAAACGTCCCCCTGAAAGCATGTTGCAGCTCCAAGAGAGGGCAGGGAAGTATATCAAGGTTGAAGAAAGTATGAGGAAGACCGTAGTAAGTAATGAGCCCACTGGAGGCAAGAAGCGGAAAACTGATTTAGAATATATTGCAAAGGACAAATATCCTAGAACCGAACAAAACCCTGATTCAACCCCCAAGAGGGGAGGACCTGGGCAAAAGTTCACTGAATACGCTAAGCTGAATGCTCCTAGAAGTCAAATTTTGATGGAGATTGAGAAAGACAGAGATATTCGCTGGCCTAAGCCCTTGAAGGCTGATCCTGCCAAGCTAGATAAGGGCAAGTATTGCAGGTTTCACAAAGATGTTGCCATGACACCGATGAGTGTAGGCAATTGAAAGATGAAATTGAGTTTTTAATTCGAAAAGGAAGATTGAACAAGTATACTGGAGATGGAGGGGACAGAAATAATAATGGAAGGAAGAACTTTGAAGATCGTAGGAGGGACCAAGACGATCAGGGGCGGAATCCCCAACCTAGAGGGCCGGTTATAAATGCAATTTTTGGAGGACCGCGACGCCCTCGAGGACCTGTGATAAACACGATCTTTGGAGGTCCAACTGCTGCTGGATTGTCCAAAAATTCCAGAAAGGCATATACTAGGGAGGTTATGCATATTGTTGGAGAAGCCCCGAAGAGGGCCAGGACAGAAGTAATATTGGCTTTTGATGATTCCGACCTAGAGGGTGTGAAGTTTCCCCATGACCCCGCTGGTCATAACACCGATAATAGGAAATAGCCCGGTTAAGAGGGTCCTTGTGGATAATGGTGCTTTTGTGGATATCTTGCTCCACGACACCTTTCTAAGAATGGGGTATAACGACTCCCAGTTGACACCAACCGACATGCCGATATATGGATTTGCTGGAGTAGAATGTCCTGTGGAAGGGATAATCAAATTGCCGACCACCATAGGTACGGAACCAAGGCAAGCAACGCAGATGCTGGATTTCGTGGTGGTAAAGGCTAGTTCAACTTATAATGCTATCATGGGGAGAACAGGGATACATGCCTTCAAGGCAGTCCCCTCTTCCTACCATTCAGTCATGAAGTTTCCCCCCCGAAACGGGATTGGAGAAGAGAGAGGAGATCAAAAAATGGCTAGAAGCTGTTATGTGGCCTCTTTGAGGGCAGATGGAGTCGGGGGGCAGGTTCTTCCTATTGAAGATATGGATGTTCGAGAAAATGATGAGAATAGAGGAAGGCCAGCAGAAGAATTGGTATCGGTTCCTTTAGACCCCGAGAATCCTGAGAGGATGACTTTCATTGGAGCCACATTAGAGGAGCCCCTTAGAGGGAAGTTAGTGAAATTTTTGCAAGAAAATAGTGATATGTTTGCATGGTCAGCAGCTGATATGCCAGGCATAGACCCGGAGTTAATTACTCACAAGCTAAAAGTGGATCCAAGTCGGAAGACAGTGAAACAAAAGAAAAGAAATTTTGCCCCGGAAAGACAAGAGGCTATAAAACAGGAAGTAGAAAAGCTCTTAGAGGCTGGTTTCATTGAGGAGATTCAATTTCCGGAGTGGTTAGCAAACCCTGTAATGGTGAAGAAGGCTAATGGAAAGTGGAGGATGTGTATAGACTTCACTGATCTGAATGATGCATGCCCCAAAGACTATTTTCCGCTGCCTAGAATTGATACTTTGATTGATGCCACTGCTGGACATGAGATGCTGAGTTTCATGGATGGATTTAGCGGATACAATCAGATCAAAATGCATAAGGATGACATTCCAAAGGTATCATTTATCACTGACTTTGGTGTTTATTGTTATCTTGTTATGGCGTTTGGTCTCAAGAATGCAGGAGCCACCTATCAAAGGTTGGTGAATAGAATTTTTAAGGATCTTATTGGTAAGACTATGGAAGTCTATGTTGATGACATGTTAGTCAAGAGTCTAGTAAAGACTGATCATATAGCCCATTTAAGGGAAGCTTTTGAGGTCCTGAGGTACCACAAGATGATGTTGAATCCTATGAAGTGTGCTTTCGGAGTAGGATCTGGAAAATTCTTGGGACTGATGGTCTCAAAGAGGGGAATTGAGGCTAACCCGGATAAAATAAAGGCGATCCTGGACATGGAACCACCAAAAACTGTTAAGGATGTTCAGAAGCTTACAGGAAGGGTTGCTGCGCTAGGATGATTCATCTCCAAGTCGGGGGACAAGTGTTTGTCATTCTTCAAGTCGCTAAAGAGCATCAAAGACTTTGTATGGAGTGAGGAAAACCAGAAGGCATTTGAAGAGTTAAAGAAGTATATGGCCCAGGCCCCGTTGTTGGCCAAGCCAGTTCTGAGTGAAATTTTATTCTTGTACTTGGCTATTTCGGAGGGCGCCTTGAGCGCGGTGTTGGTTAAGGAGGAACTGAAAGTCCAGAAACCCGTATACTATGTCAGCAAAATTTTGCATGGTGCTGAGTTGAATTATTCAACTATTGAGAAATTCGCTTTAGCCTTGGTAACGGCTTCAAGAAAGCTGCATCCTTATTTTCAAGCTCACCAGATTGAAGTGCTAACAAATCAGCCACTGAGAAATATCATTCACAGTCCCAAGGCAAGTGGGAGACTGATTAAGTGGGCAATAGAGTTGGGAGAGTTCGATCTCAAGTATAAGCCACGTACGGCCATAAAAGCCCAGGCACTAGCTGACTTCGTGGTGGAATGTACCATACCCAACCAAGAAGTCGGGGGGCAGGAAGATACCATACCTCAAGACAAGGGAGTCGACAATGGGGACAGGGAGAAGGATGATAAGGAGAAAGAATATTGGGTTCTCTATTTTGATGGAGCATCAAAAACAAATTCCAGTGGAGCAGGGTTGGTTTTGCAAAGCCCTGATGGATTCTTAATTGAGTATGCTATAAAGCTAGACTTCCCAACCACAAACAATGAGGCAGAGTATGAAGCCCTGATTGCTGGCCTTGGTCTAGCTGGGACACTTAGAGTCAAAAACTTAAAGGTCCGTGGAGACTCGAAGTTGATCATATCCCAGGTAAAGGGAGAATTTAAGGCAAGGGATGATACGATGGCTAAGTATGTTCGCCTAGTAAGGGCTGTGATGACCCAATTTAATGAATGCCATGTTGAACACATTCCAAGGGAAGAAAATGCTAAAGCAGATGCGCTATCAAAGTTTACTTCATCTGAGATTGAAGAAAGTTCAGGAAGTGTGTACTTCCGTGTTTTGAAGACACGAAGCATAGATGTTAAGCTTGTGGCTCCCATAGGCTTGGGGACGTCATGGATTGATCCCATCAAGGCTCACATTCAGACCGGTTGGTTGCCAAGCGATGCAACTTAGGCACGGAAGTTAACTATTCGAGCACTAAGGTACTCCATGATAGATGGAATTCTGTATAAGAGATCTTTCGTGGTTCCTTACTTGAGGTGTCTCAGGCCCGACGAGGCACGCTTGGCTCTTGAGGAAGTGCATGAAGGTATTTATGGGCAACACTTGGGGGGCAGGGCCTTGGCTCATAAGATAACCCGTTTAGGCTTCTATTGGCCAGAAATGATGGCTGATGCCAAAGAATATGTGAAGAAGTGTGATCGCTGTCAAAAGCATGCACCAGTTGTTAGACAACCCCCCGAGATGCTGACCTCTATCAACTCGCCTATTCCCTTTGCTATGTGGGGGATGGATATTCTAGGGCCTTTTCCTATGGCCACGGCACAAAGGAAGTTTCTGATTGTAGCCATTGATTATTTCACCAAGTGGATCGAAGCCAAACCCTTGGCCAAAATCACAACTAAGCAGGTTGCACAATTCCTGTGGGAAAACATTATGTGCCGATATGGAATTCCCCGTATCCTCGTCACTGACAATGGAACACAATTCAACAATGAGGAATTCAAGAAGTATTGTGAAGAAAATGAAATTGAGTTACGATTCACCTCTGTGGCTCACCCGCAAGCCAATGGGCAAGCAGAGGTAGCAAATCGGATAATCCTGGATGGACTAAAGAAGAGGATCGAGAAGTCAAGAAATAATTGGGTGGATGAAATACTTCCAATATTATGGGCCTACAGGACTACCTGTAGAGTCACGACAGGAGCAACTCCCTTCATGTTGGCATATGGGGCAGAAGCAGTAGTTCCAGTAGAGATATCACATTCCTCTCCAAGGATTCAGGCTTTCAATGCAGAAGAAAATGAGGAAGGGCAGAGGTTAGCCCTGGATTTAATCGATGAAGTGCGAGATAAAGCACATGCAAAGATAGTAAAATATCAGAAAAAGGCTTCATTCTACTACAACCTAAGGGTTAAAGAGAGGTTTTTCAAACAAGGTGACCTAGTCTTGAGAAAAATAGAGGCTTTTGGTGTCGGACAGAAAGGAAAGCTTGCCCCAAATTGGGAAGGGCCGTATAGATTCAAGAGCGTTCAGGGTAGAGGAACCTACAAGCTGGAGACTATGGATGGTTTTGAAGTCCCAAGAACCTGGCACGCACAAAACCTGAAGGTTTACTACGTATAAGATAGGCGAAGTACGATTCTCACTTGTCATTGTGACAAGTAGGTTTAAAAGCACCTTGAAGCTTTGCTTGCGTAGGATTTTATATTCCAGTAGAATTTACATTGTCTAGTTATTGTTGATTAGGGTCGAACCCATGCTGTGTAAGGTTTTGGACAACCAGACTTCATATTAAAGAGTTTGAAATTATTTCAATCTAAGGATGTTTAAAGTTCAAATGCATATTAAGATTGTAAAGTTAAAATAGAAAGAGGCAAGAAAAGCAACATATGAAATATAACCCCGAAGGGTAACAAGTTCTGATATGAATGAAGTTCAAAAAGAAGATATACAAAAAAAAAACTTAGGCCTTGGAAGGCTGAGATTCCTCGGAACCACTATCCGAAGTCTCCTCGGATGTCTCAGTCGTTCCTTCGGACGTCTCGGTCATCCCCTCCGAAGTCCTTGTAGAGGTTCCCTCTGCGGGAGATGCTGGCTGTTGAGGCGCTGCTCTTGGAGGCTCTTCCACCCTGGCCTTCTTAGCGACAGGCTCAAGCTCCTCTTCGAAAGAATCTTCCTCCTCTCCGTCCTTGATCATATCAGCAAGCTTCTCAGTAACACCTCCAAGCTCTGGAACTCGCACAGGGCAAGGAAAGGAGGACTGCTCGAGGACCTCTGGAAAATCATCCTGGATGGCCTCCACAGCAGCGTCCCAGCCCTCTTTGTAGCTAACTGGGTGAAGAAGGGCATCATGCTCCACCATCAAGTCTTTGAATTCCTGGGTATCCATCCAGCCATCAAAAGCTTTGTCCTTCTGCGCCTTCAGAATGACATTTTCGGCCCGGGCCGTTTCCAGGTCAGAAGTGGAAGAGGCCAGTTGAGCTTCAAGGGCCTCTATTTATTGGTTGGCCTCCTCCAACTTCTTGTTGGCATCTTCCAGGCCAACCTTCCAAGCCTTTGCTTGGTGAATTGCCCCTTGGAAATGGGCGTTAGCCTGCAAGAGAAATAGCAAAAGTTTAGAAAAGAAACATGGAAAAATAAGTATCAAGGGCATAGGTAAAGGACGTACCGTCGCCAGAGCCTGGGCTCCGAATAGCTCATTCCCCTCTAAGTCCTGTTGAAGGACAAAATCTTGATAGTCCACCGGGGAGATGGAATGCTTAGACCATTCCATGGATAGCGCCGTGCTGCCCACGATTGAGTCCTTGCCCCAGACCCCCCAAGCAGGTTGAAAATAGGCCCCTGGCCTCTGCTTGGTGCGCAAAACTTGGCTGGGGCCTTCCTCGCTTGGCTCCGTTTCCTGAAGAAGGAACTCAGGGAAGCGGTCACCAAGTCGAGGGTCTTTAAAGACCTTCCCAGCCCTCATCATCCTGGTTGTCTCCAGGTCCTTAGGCTTGGTAGCCTCCTCAATCTTCTCAGCCACTGCAACAAACGAAGTCAGTTGAAAATCAATAGAATAAAAAATGCAGGAAATAAAGGAGGTAAAGAAAGGGAACTTACTTTTCTTATGAACAGGCGAGAGGCCGCGTTCTACCAGGGCGGTCTCCCGGATAAGGTCCCAAGAATGGGAAGTACTGTTGTCTTGCGTAAGGAGGTTGAAAGCTTTAGCCTCCTCCTCAGACAAAGTTATATCATTTGGGCTCCCGTCCACGGCCAGCCCAAAGGATGATCGAAACAGGGAGCCCCAATCTCCACCTTCCCAAACAATGAACAAAAAATCTTTCTTCCACCCCAAGTTGTTGTCAGGGATGGACTTCCCATTCACGATATGGGGGATAGTGGGGCGCTGATTTATAGAAACCCAACCCGGACTTTTATCAGGGCTGTTCTTGAACTGAAAAATCTTTTTGAAGACAGCAACAGATGTGGGGACATTGTGTTTGGCGCATTACGACAGATAGCACAGAATCAACCTCCAAGAATTAGGGGGGAGTTGGCAAGGGCTGATGCCCACATCAGCCAGTAGTAAAGGAATGAATGGATGAAAAGAGAGTTTGATACCTGCCCTTAGAGTATCCCTATAGACGCATAGCGCGTCCTTCTTCCACTGACAGGCCCTGTCGGCCGGACCCGCAAGAACCAGCTTAAAAGGCTCCTTGATTTTGAAGCAGCTGCTCAACTTTTCCAGCTCCTTGGGATCCCGTAAAGCACTAATATGATCGTGCGCGTCCAGATGCGCATCAGACGGGTACTCGTCCCCTCGAGTGTTGATCATGTCGATTAAGGAAGTATACCTCAATCGAATAGGAAATTCGTTGGACTTTCTAGCCACGTTCATCTTGGCCAAGCGAGTCATTTTTTTGTCAGCCATCTGAAAAAAGAAAGGGGCACGTAAACAAGCTACCTTAAAACGGCACATAATGGAATAATAGACACGAAAAGCAAAGGGAGGAATTTTACCTGAAGAAGCACTCCTGAAAAAGGCCTTGAGCTCCGACTTGCTGTTATTGCTCTGAGAATCTTAGCAGGAGGAGAAAGAAGAAAACTTAGAAATGAGAAGGTAAGAAGTAGTAGCCTCTCCTCAGTTCTTTATATAAGAGGAAAAGGAAGTTGAAGGGACGAAAGCCCATTAAGGACAAAGGCCCATGGGAAAAAGCCCAGAAAAAGGAACATTCCAGAATGTTCCAAGGATTCTAGAGGATTCTAAACAGATCAATATTAAGCCCAATAAGGGAGGCCCAGTAAGTTTTGGAGAAGCCCAATAAAGGAGGCCCAGTAAGTTTTGGAGAAGCCCAATAAAGGAGGCCCAGTAAGTTTTGGAAAAGCCCAATAAAAGAGGCCCAGTAAGATTTGGAAAAACTCAATAAGGCCCAATAAAAAAGGCCAGGCCCAAATCCAATTAGGATTTGGAAAATACAATACCTTAAATTAAAGCCAAATAAAAAAGGTTCATGGAAGACCAGGATTCAAGTCGAATTCCAGGTCGTGAATCCTGCTCGAAAACTTTCGAGCAGACACCCGAAAATAACGGATAAAAAAGACCAGGATTCAGGTCGAATTCCAGGTCGTGAATCCTGCCCGAAATTTGTCGACTAGATACACGAAAACAACGGAAAAAATAGGACTGAATTGAGGTCGAAACCTCGACCAGGAATGAGGTCGAATTAGCCAAGCATCTTTCAAGAATAAGGATTAAAAACCCAGGTCGAAGTTCGACTAGGATCTTGGTCGAATTCCAGGTCGTGGATCCTAGTCGAAATCCTTCGACCAGGAAGCAAGAAAACCAAAGAATTTTCGAACAGGATTCAGGTCGAAATGTCGACTAGAATCCTAGTCGAAATCCTAGTCGATAGGCTCATGACCAGAAGCTAAAAAAAAGGTGGGGGAATTTTCGACCTAGATCCAGGTCGAATTTTCGACTAGGATCCTGGTCGAATTCCAGATCCTAGATCCAGGTCGAAATTTCGACTAGGATCCTGGTCGAATTCCAGGTCCTGGATCCTAGTCGAATTCCTTCGACCAGGATAGCAAGGCTGACCCCTATTTCGACTAGGATCCAGGTCGAAATTTCGACTAGGATCCTGGTCGAAAAAGGGCTGGAAATCTGAAAAATTCAGAAAATTAAGGAAAAATCCCAGAAAATTAAGGGAAAAATCCAGAAATTAAGGAAAAATCCAGAAATTAAAGAAAAATCCCGGAAATTAGGGAAAAATCCCGGAAATAAGGGAAAAATTCCTGGAAATTAAGATAATTCCTGAATAAAAGGAAAATTCATTGTAAATGTGTAGGTCGCTCCACACTTTACGCGAAAACGAAACCCTGTAAAGGAATAAACAGACTTAACTTCTGCGAAACCTAATCAATGTTTCCCAAAAGTTGGGGGGCAAATGATAGGGATAAATAAATTATGATAGTATAATTAAATAGTGCAAGGTGTGGGCTGCTAGGCCCAATAAAAAGATAGATGATACCCAGACCAGAAAGGTTAAGCCTGATGGACCAGATCAGGCCTGATGGAATAAAGAAGGCCCAAAAGCCCTGATTATTAATTAATTTCGTAATTAATTAATAAGGGAAAAATCAGCTATTGAGAAGAGTCCCGATAAGGATATAAATCCTTATAGATTAGCCTCAAGGGGACCTAAAAGGATAAGGAATCAGTTTCCTACTATCTAGGACTCCAAAGTCCATTCTAATTATGAGACTTGCCCACCAAGTCTCCTATACCAAGTCCAATTCAAGGACTCCCAACATCTATATAAGGGGCCTCACCCCACAAATCAGAACTACGTTTTTTGGCTTGATTCTCTAATTCACAGAGATACGTAGGCATCTCGTAAAGGAAGAATTAAGCTACGATACACGAGAGCAGCCATTAAAGGCCTTGAGCTCCCGAATCTTAGTAATAAATACAGCAAATAATAACCTAAGTTTATTATCCATAACAATTTATAAATTAAATTTTAATACTAAAAAATTATAAAATTAGGGGCTTATTAATTTTAAAAAGTGTAGAATTAGGGCCTTAATTTTAATTAGGAATATTAATTTTACTACTATAAATAGCCTAATTTTTATTTAAATAATTATAATTAATCATTAAAAATCTGCAAAATTCATAAAATTCTCTGAAATCGGGTCGGGAAGAACAGGGTCGGGTCAGGAATTCAAGTCGTGATTTCTCACTGATTACAACATCAAATCGTGTGATTCAAGTACCCAAATTAAAGGTTTTGATCTATTCTTTCTGGTTCTAACATCAATTTCATGTTTTAATTCGTAGTTTTTGACTTTCGATTTCTAGGGTTTATGTTCGAATTAGGGCTTTTTGATTCTAGGTTTATTATGATGTTTTGATGATTGATATAGCTTCCTGATGTTATTTTCAATCGATTCATGGTGTTTAATTGAACAAACGATACTTGGATAGTAATATTCGATTATTAGGGTTTATGTTCAATTTTCAAAACATAGCTTCGTGATTTTGGTGAATATTTGATTCCTGAATTGTTAGAGCTTTGATTATACGTGTTGTAAGCTTTGATTTGCACTATAGAACGTTAAGTTTCATGTACAAATGAAGAAATTCGAATTTTGGCCGGAGTTTTAAGTCGGTTTGATTGGAGAATGGTATCCAGAGATGATTCCGACGATTAAACGGTGTGGTTGTGTTGTGGAAGTGATTTGGAATGGTTTGGACTAAAAAACCGTACCAAATGATGTTGTTTTGGCCTGATTTTTGGTTGGCCGGAATCCTGGCCGGTGGCCGGATTCTAGGTAATTTCCGGTCATGTTCTTCATGACCCGGAACCCAACCCGTTTGACCCGATTTTTGAACCCGGTTTTGATCCGTTTTGTCAGAGATTCTGCTTCTGACAAATGTTTCTGGATTTAATTTCTAGTTTTATTTTTATTAATTATAAAAATCAGATTTATTTATTTTATAAATTGATTAATTAATTAATTATTTAATTAATTGATTTATATTATAAATAATTCTGAAATATTTTCTAAAAATTAGATTTAATTATTTTCTCAATTATTTATTAATTATTAACTAAAATATTAATTATTTATTAATTATTTAAAAATGATTAATTATTTTGATAATTAATTAAATAATGTTCAATAAATCATAATAAATTCATTTTAATTCCAAAAATTATAGAAAAATCATTTTTTAGATCTGATTTTTCTTAAACAATTATTTAAAAATTATTTTAAGGTTTAAAATTAGTAATAATTATTTATATTGAATAGTAAATTGAATTATTCGTGTTTAATTAATATTAAATAGACCGTTAGTCCGATTCGAGCGAAACGAAAGCCCTTTGACTCAGAAAAATGAATTATTTTCATTAAAAATAATATTAAAGCCTAATTTCTTCTAAAAATTCGTTGACTTTATTATTCGTTTGATTATCAGCCAAATCGCTTGCCGAGACGAGTCCGAAAAATTTTGAAAAATAGGAAACGAGTCAGATAATGATCAGTTGAGCGATCAGCGAGTCGATTTTGATCCTAAAAATTATTTTAACTATTAAAAATGAGTATGTGCTTATGTGTATTATGTGGTTAATCGAGTCTTACTTGTTAATATGTAATATATGAGTCAGTCATAAGCGCATGGGTAGACAATAGGAACGATGTGAAGTTGATTCAAGACGCAATTGAAGTACGAAATGACTAAACTAGTCTATTTCTCTAACAGAAGCTAAGCCAGTAAGGCAAGTTATGTCGGTGATAGACAAAGGTGACATAATTACAGTGAGTCACGCAGAAGGCAAATTTTTCCCTAATTCTAATTTCAGAATAGTGATATTTCTTCAGATTCTTATCACACTTGCACTCTTTTGATTCCTGTTCATATTTCATTTCGATTCTTGATTTCTCCCTTACATTTGAATTCATTGTTCATATTCCAATTGTTACTCACAAATATTGATATATTCTGGTGATTAGAATATATCAAAGCATACTGATTGTTCCGGTTGCTATTCCATGGACTGGATAGTGATACTTTTGGGGATTAAGTTTACTTAATCCTAGGGACCGGGACATAACCGGATCCTTGAGATGGGTCATAGTTCCTGGGTGCCCGATGGGATCTATATAGTGGGATATAGATCTGCAATGTATCCTGGCTGATCAGCAGGGTATAGATGCGAACTAGTGTCCAGTTTAGTTCATTTATACTCGCCAGTAACAGCCTTCTTTCTACTCTCGCGGGGTTATATCTTTGAAGATATACCCAGGTTACCGTTTCATTTAAACTGCTTAAACACTGTTTATATTTTGTGGACTTGTTAAGCAATTTTGGCTCACCCATTTTGGTTGTTATTCACCTTATTGTTTTCAGTTAAGAAGGAATATGAAACCCATCATGACTCGAGTGGTAAAGAAGCGGGTCAAGCCTCGGGATCCTCTCATACCCAAGATGTTGATCCCAATCCAGGAAGAAAGCTTTGAGTTGCCCGAACAGGTGGAGTGTAGATAGTTAGTGTGTTTGTTTGAATAAAAAGATGAAATTAGTTTAAAACTGGTTAGACAATGGTTTGTAATAAAGAGGGTTTCTAAGATTTTGAATTTGGTTTGTAATAAAGTAGTTATTGGTTCTTATTTTCATACTTCAACCTAAAAAGATCCTGGTTAGTGTTAAAGGGGTTTAGATTCATTGCTTCATTATTTGTTAATCAGATTGTACAGGTTTGGTGATTAGCTAGTAACCCCCAGACTTATACCCCGGGTCTGGAGGTCGTTACAGGATTCCATGTTGATGACCAATTCAATTTTCTCCGGGTTCATCTCTATCCCACAGGCACTGACCATATAGCCCAGAAACTTCCCACTGGACACTCCGAAGGTGCATTGGTTCGGATTGATCCTCATATTATTTTTCGGAGAGTTTCGAAGCATTCCTTCAAGTCTTCGACATGATCATGGAATAGAGACTTTACAATCATGTCGTCCACATAAGCCTCCATATTCCGACTGATCTGTTCTTTGAACACCTTGTTCACCATTCGTTGGAATGTGGCTCTAGCATTCTTAAGTCCTAAGGGCATTTTAATGTAAGCATAAGTTTCATTTGGAGTTATGAATGTTGTCTTGGGCACATCCTTGTCATTCATGGCAATTTAATGATAAGCAAAAAAAGCGTCAAGAAAACTAAGTACCCGGTATCCGGCTGTGGTATCTATTAGTTGATCGATGCTAGTAAGGGGTAGTGATCCTTTGGACAAGCCTTATTAAGATCTGTGTAGTCCATGCACATCCTCTACTTTCCGTTGGATTTCTTAACGACCACCACATTTGCTAACCAGTCGGGGTATTCAATCTCTTCTATGAACTTAGCTTCCAACAGCTTCTCCACTTCGGCCTCGATTACCTTCTGTCATTTGGCTGAAATGTCCTCTTCTTCTGCTTCACCGGTTTGGCCTCAGGCTGCATGTTAAGGCAATGTTTAGCCATCTTGGGATCCAAATTAGGAATATCTTCCGGGCCCCAGGCGAACACAATACTGCCGAATCACCGCAATTACCTTTTCTTTCAAATCTTTCTCCCTTATGAAGTCTTTGTATCCCCCAATACTTTCCATTTTTTGGCGAATGTTCTCGCCCCTCACATATATATCATTTAGGGATTGAGGGGGGAATCGTAAAGAGAGGAGCAAAACTTTTTACCTTTGTAGGGGTCCAGCCCCGCCGTAAGGAAGCCCATAACTTTGACTTTGTCTTGATTCGTGACCATTCCAGCCTCTTCCTTGAATCGAGCCAAATAATCTCCTAGCTCTTCATTCTCCCTCTGTCAACAGTGGACCAGGGCTTTAGTGTCCTTCGCCTTTCGACATAAATGTGAATAGTACTTCAAAAACTTTCTCTTTAGTTGCTCATACGACCCGATGGACCTGGGCTTGAGGGATTTGTACCACATCGAGGCCGATCCCTTCAGATAAGTCTTGAACATCTTATAGAGCATGATGTTATTATGCCCCATCCCAATCATCAGCAACTCGTATTTCTCACAATGGTCCTCTGGGTCAGCCTTCCCATTAAATTCACTCATCTTTGGGAACTGCCTTTCCTCGCCTGAGGGGGTCGATAATGTCCAATTTTTTCGATCACAATCAGCTCTCGATCGACCCGCCTATCACCAAACGCTTTTTCCAGCCGAGTGAGTCTGATTCGGGACCCATCAAGTTCTTCATCCGAATCAGACGAAAGGTGTTGCTTCATTCACTTCCTTCTGGGGTGCGAATCAGAGTCAGACTCATCTTCTTCGTCATACCCCCTATGATCTTTCCTGTGCTTGGTGGTTCTCTCTGGTTCATCAGCCTGCAGTTCTTCGTGCAGTGCTTTCTCTTGTAGCTCAATTTCTTCTCTCGAGAGCTGCATGGCTTTCAGTCATAGTGCATCGGCCTCTCTTCGCTTAGCACATGCCCCTGCTTCCTTCTCCGCTTGGTCATATTTTGCCTTGCTCTTCTCCGCGGCCAACTTTTCTGCATAAATCTTTTGGATCAAGGATTCTTCTTTGGGAGTCAACTTGATGACTCCATCGGCATCCACCAGGGTGGATGTTTGTCCCACGTCGTGAGGAGGGAAACCAGGTGGTGATGTTTGCTCATAAATTATGTTTGTCATTTTCTCGATACCTCGTTAGTGATTCTTGAATTCCCACAGACGGCGCCAAATGTTACACCCAGATTTCCTTCAGAATGATTGAACAGGCTTCGACCACTCAGGAACTACCTTCGGCTGCGACCTGTAAGGGAAGAGAATGCGAGGGATTGTCCCCCCGATTCACCTCCAGTATGAGAATGAGAATCTGGATTTAAAGTGGATTTAGAGAATATAAGAAAGTAGAGAGTGCTTGAGAGAATGAGTATGTGTTTATTTCTTACTTTCCAAGGGGTTTTATACCCGATTTCTCCATGAATGTTCATCTGTTACACCTTATTAATGGAGAGGAGGAGAAATGGGGTGTTATAATTGCCTGTTCCCATCGGTTGGAGGAAAGATGGGTCTCGGACCGTGGCGCTCTGTGCTCGGTGAGCCGTATTTGGCCTATAGCCAACATGACCACTGACAAGATGTCTAGAAAGTAAACATCATAAAATAGAAATTTTGAGCTTCATCTAAATTTTTCCACATCTCTTTAAATAATTTTTGATAATTCATTATTGTTAGATATATTTAAGATGTCATGTCTAATCTGATTTGTGTTTAGTTTCAGAACTTAATATCAGGACTTATCAGTACTTACCGGAAATCAGACTTTACTGAAGACAGGAAGATATCAGAACTTAAGGAGGATATGCTTCAGGAGTAAAGTGCGGCTGATTTACAGGAAAGGATCTGGACTACATAAAGGAAGATATGCATGAAGAGTTGGACAGCTAGAAGACTTGTAAAAGGATAATATCTGATTGATATATTTTAGGAGACAGAATCATTTTCCATATCAATTAGAAGATATCTTATAACTATGTACTATATAAACACATCTTAGGGTTTACACTATATGTGTTATAATTGACAAGAGCATTATTGATTGTAACATAGCAGCTCTTAGTGATATTATTTATCACTGAGAGAGTAGTTTAACCTACTTTGTAATAGAGCTTATTATATTGAATAAACTTGATTACTCTTACATACTTGTGTTTTAAATCAATTTGATTATATAAACACTATATTGAACCCCCTTTTATAGTGTTGTATGACCTAACAAGTGGTATCAGAGCCTCTCTGTTGATATAAAAACAGTGAGATCCAGTTTACAATCATGTCTGACGAAACAAAAACTCCACCTAAGCCCATCAAAACTCAAGATACTCAAAACAATCAAATACACAGTCGATATGAGAGTATTAGGGTTCCCATACTGAGAACATCTGAGTATCCTATATGGAAGGTAAAGATGGCTATGTTTCTGGAAGCCACAGATCCAGAATACCCTGATAGAATTAATAATAGACCATATAAGCCTACCAAGCTCTCTGTTACAGTTGCTGATCAACCTGCAAAGATGATACCAAAGGAGAAAGGTGATTACACACCTGAAGACATCTCATCTATTGCCAAGGATGCAAGGGTAAGGCATCTGCTTCATAGTGCAATTGACAATGTCATGTCAAACAGGGTAATTGGATGAAAGACTGCAAAGGAAATATGGGATGATTTGGAGACAAGATGCTAGGGAACTGAAGCCATCAAAAAGAACAGGAAGACTATACTCACACAAGAGTATGAGCACTTTGATTCAAAAGCTGATGAATCATTAACTGATTTATATGACAGGTTTTCCAAAATCTTGAATGATCTGTCACTGGTGGACAAGGAATATGATCTTGAAGATTCAAATCTAAAATTCCTTTTAGCTTTTCCTGAAAACTGGGATTTGAAGTGTACTACCATAAGAGACAACTATGACCTTGCTGAAACTACTCTTGATGAAATTTATGGTATGCTCAAGACTCATGAACTTGAGATGGATCAAAGGAGAAAAAGGCATGGAAGAAAGTCAAAGACAGTTGCTCTTAAAGCTGAGGAGGAATCTCCTAAAGTGGTTGTCTCAAAGAGGGGCAAAGAAAAGGCTCGCATCATACAGTCTGATTCAAAGTCATCATATTCCGATGATGATGATTAGGAATCTGAAAATTTATCTGAAGTGGATGTTGATGCAGAGATGATGCAACTGTGTGCTCTTATGGTGAAGGGTATCACAAAGATAGCCTACAAGAAATTCAGAAAGGGCAAGAAGTTTTCTAGGAAAGGTGGAAATTCTAAAAAGAAAGGGTTCAAAAAGTTTGAAGGCAAAGGAGGAAAGTCTGATAGAGGAGACAACTCAAATGTCAAATGCTACAATTGTGGTGAAAGAGGCCACATCTATCCTGACTGCAAGAAAGGAAAAAGTGATAAAGGCCAGGCACTTATCACAAAGAAGAAAAACTGGGCAGACATTTCAGATTCTGAAGAAGAGGTGAATTATGCCTTGATGGCAAATGTTGATAGCAGTTCTGAAACTGCTGAATTGAAGGTACCTTATCCAACTCTTGCTTTTCATACTGATAATATTTCTGAGCTAAGATTATATATGAAAACCTTGTTCATTAGTTTTAGAGATCAGACTTTAGAAAATGAAAGATTAAAATCTGAAAGTCTTGCTCTTAAAAACAGAAATGACTACTTTGAAAAAGAGTTAGTTATATTCCATCAAACTTAGAAAGAAAGAGATAAGGCTTTATATGTTAAAGATGAACTGCTAAAATTGAATAAATCTCTTAAATCTGAACTGGAAAAGGAAAAGGAGATAATCAAAACTTGGACTAACTCTGGAAGAACAACTCAGAAAATCTTAGAAAATGAAAATTGGAAAGAAGGACTAGGTTATCAGGATGATAAAGAAGAAAAGGAACCTGTGTCATCTAAACCAAACTTTAGCAAGAAAGCTGAAAAGCCTAAAGTTAATCCTGTCAAGTTTTTGTCAAATTCTGACAAGTCAAAATCTGAAAAGGAGGTTAAGGACAAATTAACATCTGACAAACTAAGACAAGATAAACCAACTGTGGTAAATGTTGGCTTAATGACAAAGAAGTAGCTTAAGTATAAGCTGAAAGAGTTTAGAAAAGTGAACAAGGTAAAGGAAGCTAGGAAAAATAGGAATGGAAAGGAAGGTGTGAATAAAATCAATAATTATATGCCTGTTCCTAATGCTCCTAGAAAGAAATGCTATAATTATGGAAACTCTAACCATCTTGCTTCTTTTTACAGGAAAAATAAAGATATAAACTCTTTACCTCCTAGATCAGGAGTTAAGAGTCAGTCTGTTAGGTTTAAACCACAAAATCCTTGTTTTCATTATGGTAGTTTATGGCATTCTATTTATACTTGTAAGGAATATCATAGTTTGTACTATGATTATTATCATATAAAACCTTCTTTAAAGAAAGTTAGTATAATTCCTTCTAGTGTAAATTCTGATGCAAAGTCTGATATAAAGTATGATAAAATGCATGTTAGCATAAACTCTGAAACTAAATCCGCTGTAAATGGTAACAAACTGAAAAAGGCCAAAGGATCCAAGCAAGTCTGGTTCCTTAAAATTAACCAATAGTGGTGTTTGTGATTGCAGGGCAACAGGAAAAACATCCTAGTTCTGGACAATGGATGTTCAGGACATATGACTGTAAATAAAGCCCTTCTATCAGACTTTGTGGAGAAAGCTCGCCCAGGAGTTTCTTATGGAGATGGAAAATGGGAAAGACTCTGGGATATGGCAATATCAATCTTGGGAATGTCATAATTAAAACAGTAGCTCTTGTCTCAAGACTTAAACACAATCTTCTAAGTGTGAGTCAAATCTGTGACAGAGATTATCATGTGGATTTCTTTGAAGAACACTGTGAAGTTGTAATTAATTCTACAGGCAAAGTGGTTCTGAAAGGTTACAGATATGGTCATATATATGAAGCCGGACTTTCAATAAATTCTGATGGTTCTGCAATCTGTCTGTTAAGCAGAGCATCAATTGAAGAAAGCTGGAATTGGCACAAGAGACTCTCTTATTTAAATTTCAATAACATAAATGAGCTAGTAAAGAAAGATCTTGTGAGAGGACTGCCAAAATCAGTATTTGCTCATAATGGTCTTTGTGACTCATGTCAAAAGGCAAAACAAAGAAATCGTCATTCAAGAACAAAACTGAATCCTCAATTCTTGAGACTTATCACTTACTGCATATTGATCTATTTGATCCAGTCAATGTCATGTCTATTGTAAAGAAGAAATATGCTATGGTTATAGTGGATGAGTTCACAAGATACACTTCGGTGTATTTCTTGCACAAGAAAAATGACTCTGCATCTACTCTAAATTAGTCAAGGACTCTGTTAAAATAATAAAAAGTGATAATGGAACTGATTTCAAGAATTCAATCATGGAAGAGTTCTGTAAAGAGCATGGAATAAAGAAGGAATTTTCTGTACCTGGAACTCCACAGCAGAATGGAGTTGTAGAAAGAAAGAACAAGACTCTTATTGAAGCTGCACGAACTATGCTTGATGAAGCAAAGCTACCAACCTATTTTTGGGTTGAAGCTGTGCAGACTACTTGTTTTACACAGAATGTTACACTCATAAACAAGCATGGAAAAACACCATATGAGATGGAGAAGAAAAAGAAGCCAAATCTGAAATACTTTCATGTATTTGGATGCAAGTGTTTTTTTCTTAAGACTCATCCTGAACAGCTGTCAAAATTTGATTAAAAAGCTAATGAAGGAATTTTTGTTGGATATCCACTTTTCACAAAAGCCTTCAGAGTCTACAATTTAAGAACAAGGGTTGTCATGGAATCTATCAATGTATCTTTTGATGATAAAAAGATTACTGGACTTGAAGATTTCAATGATCATGATCAGCTGAGATTTGAAAATGAAGATATAAATTCTGATTCTGTAAATTCTGATGACCTAAATCTTGATCCTGTAAGTTCTGACGAGTTAAACTCTGATGTCATTGAAACTATGGTAACTGCTCCAAAGGGAAATACACCTATTCAGGGGGAGCAAGCTAATGATCATACCACATCTCAAGACTCTCAGGAAGCATCAGAACCAGTCACTGGCTCTTCAAGTTCTGATTCATCAAGTTTTAATGAGCCAAATTCTGATAATTCTGGAAACTCTGATTCTTCAATTCCTGAAGGATCCAACTCAAATTCTGAAATTTCATAGAGCATAACTTTAGGGGGAGCAACAGAAAGTCCCAGAAAATAGCTCAACTCTCCCATCATACTCATTTGATATCTTGACTGCATTAACTTGGAAAATCTTTCACAAAGTTTTGTATTTATAGAGCCAAAGATGATATCATCAACATATATTTGTAGCAAAAGTAAGTCCTTTCCATGGTTGAGGTAGTTTCACCTGCGCATTGTTTCGTTATTTGTTAAAAAAAATGGGTACAAAGTGCACCTCGAAGGTTATTTTAAAAATTTTGAAACTTATGTTTTACAAACTTCGGGATATTTATGACATTTTAAGATTATTTTCATAATTTTCTGAGATTATTTCATGTGCACCTTTGTTTGTTAAATTCGAGTTTCAGGACAAAACCGAGACATAGAACCTCCGTATCTATCTTATACATTACGTGTCAGTTTCTTATTAATCAGAGGGACACGTGTTATATTTTATTTTGTAACATCTGTTAACAATAAAATAAAAAAATTAATAAACAAATAAACCCCCCGGTTGTTCACTGTCTTCCTCGATCTCTCTCCCCTCACTCTCGAATCTCTCTATTCCCTCTCTCAATCTCTTTATCTCTCGTTTCTCAGTTTCTCTTTTTCTTTCTTCCTCTCCGTTTCCGTTTCCTTTCCCGGCGTTGTTCATCTCGTCGCCATTTCCGATACTTTTCTGGCTGTTTCTTCATGTTCGATTCTGGCTTTGTCTTGATTGGTATATATATATATATATATATAAGTGTGTGTATTGTGTGTGTTTAAATTACATGTGTGTGTGTGTGCAAGTGTTTGTGTGTATGTGTGTGTTGTGGCGGCGCGTGGCTGCGTGTGTGCGACGGTGTGTTTTCTGTTGGGCTGGTTCCTTGTTGGGCTTGTCCAGTTTGCAGTTGGGCCTGTTAATTTGGGTCGGGCAGTTAATGTTGGGCCTCTAACAGTGAGGCTAGTTGTGTACAGTTGGACTTGATTTTTGGGCCCTGCAGTTTGGGTCTTCTCTGTTGGGCCGAATTGAAACAGTTGGGTTTGATTGCTATAACTTTAATTCCTTTTTTCCTTTTTCTACAGGAAAATAAATGAATGAATAATATTCATTAAATTAAAACTTTCATTTCGGGGAATAATATTAATCGGTATAATTTATTTGGGAACCCGTATTATATCGGGCGCCAATAAATTGTGCCGCCGTTGACGATGAACTTCGGTGAGTCAACGGTGGACGGTGATGACTTGTTCTGAGTCCTAAATTTTATAAATAAATAGAATAATTTACGAAAATACTTTTGGATTTAAATAATTAATTTCGAATGGTGTTGTGATATATGTTGTATAAAATGATGAAGTGATATTGTGGATTGTTGTGATTGTTGACATCGATGGTAATCGACGGGTAGTCTTATAATCAAAGAAGTTGCTGCCAAAATTTTCTAAAAATATATTTGTAAATGTACGTACTTATATTCTACGTGTTACCCCTAATTGTGTTTGGGCTACGTGATTACGTGATTATGTATATAATAACTATACGAGTCGGGTTATCGGATTGGGTTATTAGGATTTGAGGATATCAAGCATGTCGGTATAACTAATTAGGGTACTCTGTATTTGTAGATCCCAGTCGAGTTTCCCCAAGACCGAAGTCAGCGTAAAAGCTACTTAGGGTTTTGTAAAGCGTTGCAAGGCAAGTACCCCTGACCATTCTTTTATGGTTCAGTACGTATGAATAGCTAAATATTTTATTCTCGTAACGGAACAAAAATGTTTTAAGTTACGTATCCCCTGTAGTTATAAATCACTGTTTTCAAATTATTTTGGGGAAAAGTAACTTCGAAAGGTACCTATCTCGAATGAAATGAATTGTGAACTTGATTTTATATGTGTGTTGGTAAAATAAATGATTTTGAAATGAGATAGGTACAAATGTTTTGAAAACTGGATAAAATGGTCAGATATGGGATACATTAGGGCCAGAGTAGGCCTATTGAGGTGGCGTAAGAGGCTAATTCGGTTGTGCGCAATATAAAACCGATTAGTCCAGTAGGTCAGAGACCTAACTAGTCTCTGAGTTCCGGAACAGGTAAATGGGATTGTAGTTAGAGACGTCTGGTGTAGATAGCCTGATCAGTTGTCTTCACATATCCGCTACGTATCTGATTTGGATTTGTGATTTCCGTAAGAGCATAAATAGTTGATACAGCGGTTTTACAAAAGTGATTAGCATGCTAAAATTGGACTCTGGTATTTACACAGCACACTACTATGTTGTATTGATGAAGTATACTAGTTAGTGATATCCAGTTATTTTAGATTTTCATTATAAAATATTGATATTATGATTACAGCTCTGTTCCTATTATTGTTACATTACTGCTTTTATTCCATTATTCATATATTGGTGCTGCTGAGTGATTATGCTCACCCTTGCAAACTGTTATGTATATCTCACAGATGCCTAGAAGACCAGTCAGACAGACCCGTGTTCCCGTCCCTTTTGGACCCGGCTCCTCTGAGGTATTTTGTATCAGGCCATGAGGTCTGATGAGTTGCTGAATAAACTTAGAGTGTGTTAGGTGCTGAATAAATGGGTTATAATAATGTGAAACTGAAACATACTTGAACCTGGATCGGATCTTGGTTTGGGGTCAAGTTAGTATATTTTAATAATAATCTCATTGTTTATATTTTGGTTATTGTGTTTAGTGACGTCAACTCCTGACCCCAGGGTTGAGGCCGTCACAGTTGGTATCAGAGCTACAGGTTCAAGTCCCTGATTCAGGTTAGGGATTGTGTCGAGTAGGTGATAACGTGAGTCTTTAGGTGTGAGTCAGAAACTCATATAGAGGAGCAAACCTTTAGAGTCATTCGAGGGTTCCGACGGCGTTACCCTGGCATCTATTAAATGTTTTGATAGAATTGCCTTGATCTGGTTATGTATTTCCTGTATAATTATTATGTTGATAGTGGCCTATTGCGATTTCGAGTTCTCCATCTCAGGAGAATCCCTCTGACTCGGATAGCTCAGATACCGAGGAGACCCCTATGCCTCCTCCACCAGTTCCTTCCTTTGTGCCGAGAGACATCCCTGGACTCGTCCCCGTTGGGTACGTAGGTCTGTGTCTGATGTTAGGGATTTCCCTCCCGGCTGTGGTCCCATTTCTTCCATGATGAGATCTCCAGTACCTCCTGTGGCCCCTAGTGGTACTTCTTCGCCGATCCCTTACCATGTTCACCGAGCGGTGAATACTTCCTTTATCAGAGATCAGAGTCCGGAGTTGGCTGCTCAGTTTGATCAAATACCTATTGCACCTTTCCAGGGCATTTCTGCCCCTTCCCCTGAGGTACGGGCCCGTGTGCGAGCATTGACCCAGATGGCGCTTGAGAGGGCTAGATCTGTTGACCGTTTCATTAGCTCAGAGTTCAGAGTTGTGCAGTATCAGGACCTAGTGAATTGGCTAGTGTTTGAGCTAGGTTTCATTGGTGGCAGTGGTAGTGGCTAGACAGGTTTGCAGCAGAGAGATACAGAGCTCAGAGTTGACTTCTAGGAGTTCTGTAGTTGTTTACTTTGTATATGTATATTATGTTCTGATAGTTGTAGTAGGTGAGGCTGCTATGACAGCCAATTTTGGTGTGTATTCGGATGATTTCTTTTCGATGGAATTTTCAGTTGTACTGGTTGGATTCTGTTGGTTATTGTATTGCAGTTGTTTTATTCTATTGTTCAGTTTTTATATATTGTGCGTTGTTATTATTGTTGTTTCTGTTCCTGGAATTTTTAGATTGTAATCATTCAATCAGGACGGATCCAATTAAACTGGGGATGAGAATATTATCTTAGTGGCAACGCTCTCCTGATGCATAAATTTAAACTACCTGGAGCAATCCATTTCTTATATATGACTGTTATATTTCAGGAGATGCCACCAAAGAGAAACTCTCAACCCAATAATGGATCTGTTGGGGATCCTTCCATGAGTGAATTGATGAACTTGTTGCATCAGCAGTCTACACAGCTTACCCAACAGTAACAACAATTCCAGCAGCAGCAGCAACAATTGCGACAACAACAACAACAACAGCAACAGCAACAGCAGCTCATACAGCAACAACAACAGCAAATCCAACAGCAACAACTACAAATTCAGCAGCAGCATGAGATGAGGGGGGAAATCAGGGTGTTAGTTTTAAGTCTTTTCAGGCAGTGAAGCCCCCATATTTTAAAGGAGAAGTAGATCTTGTTGCTGCCAGGATATGGTTAAAGGAGATGGAAAAGGCGTTCGCGCTCACCAAGGTGAGTGAGGATTTAAATACAGACTATGCTAGTTATTTTCTAAAGAATGATTTAAATTATTGGTGGGAATCTACACGAGCTCTAGAAGGAGAAGGCCCAGTTCCATGGGCCAGATTCACAGAGTTATTTTTGGAGAAATACTTTCCGGACTGTCTCTAGAGTCAAATGGAGATGGAATTTTTGGAATTAAAACAAGGAGATAGAAGTGTTACGGAATATAAAGCGAAGTTTACAGAGTTGGCCCGCATAGCACCGGAATATGTGAGTTCAGAAGCTCAACGAGTGAAGCGATTTCAACAAGGGTTGAAGCCAGAAATAAGGAGTGAAGTTGTAGCCTTACAACTCAAGACCTATACTTCGGTAGTTCAGGCTTCCCTAGTGATAGAGAGAGATCAGAGGTTAGCTATAAAGGAGCAGGGTGAGAAGAAGAGGAAATTTGAAAGTGGACCTGCTAGGTCAGAATCAGGAATAGCGAGTCAGAAGTTCCAGCGTTGGTTTGGAAAGAATAAGAATAAGAGGTTCAAGAGGCAGAATTTTCCCCAGGCGAAGCCCGGTACTACTTCAGTTAACTCTTCCCCGATGAGGGTTAGTAAGCCAATGGTTGATTGTAAGACGTGTGGGAAGAAGCACAGTGGACAGTGTCGAGAGAATATCAATTGGTTTAAGTGTGGACAAAAAGGTCATTATTCCACAGAGTTTAAGTCTGAGATTCAAGGAGTTACTTGTTTTAGTTGCGGTAAAGTGGGGCACATAGCTAGGAATTGTAAGTCAGTGACCCAAGGTAATGCTGGAAGGAGTGTGTCCCAAGGACCAGCAACCAGTACTGCTAGAGCTAGGACTTTTAAGATGACCCAGAAGTCTCCAGTTTATGATTCCGATGTGGTTACAGGTACGTTTTCTCTTAATTCCGTACCTGTTAACGTTTTGTTTGATTCGGGAGCGTCCAAATTTTTTATATCTGTGAATTGTGTGAATAAAATGCAATTGATGTTGGAAGACCTAGAAGAACCTTTGACCATAGAAGTGGCTAATAAAGATAAATTAATTGTAAGTCAATTTTGTCCTAGATGTTCCCTAGAGATTTTAGAGTATATGTTCCCTGTTGACTTAATACCCTTTGAGTTGGGAGACTTTGATATTATTTTAGGCATGGATTGGTTGTCTTTATATTAGGCGAATATTGACTGTAAGAAAAAAAAAGAGTTGTTATGTACACCCCCGATAATAAAAAAATCAGTTACCAAGGACAGAGACAAGAAAAAAAGTTCCTTTCAGTGATACAAGTGAAGAGATTGTTGCGGCAAGGATGTGAGGCGTATTTGGCTCATATGGTGGATACAAAGAAAGAAACCCCCATTTTGGATGATATTCCCATAATGAGAGAATTTCTTGACGTGTTCCCAGAAGAGTTACCAGGATTGCCACCTGATCGAGAGATAGAGTTCTCTATTGATTTGATTCCTGGAGCTGAACCAGTTTCTAAGGCTCCATACCGAATGGCCCCAATGGAAATGAAAGAATTGGCTAAGCAACTTCAGGAATTATTGGACAAGGGAGTCATTCGACCCAGTGTTTCTCCGTGAGGTGCTCCAGTGCTATTTGTGAAGAAAAAGGATGGAAGTATGAGATTGTGTATTGACTACAGTGCTTGATCAGCTTAAGGGAGCATGTTATTTCTCAAAAATTGACTTAAGATCTGGCTACCACCAACTGAAGATAAAGCCTAAAGATATTCCCAAGACTGCATTCAGAACAAGGTATGGCCATTATGAGTTCTTAGTGATATCGTTTGGATTGATGAATGCACCAGCGACTTTCATGGATTTGATGAATAGGGTATATAAGGAGTACCTGGATAAGTTTGTTATTGTATTTATTGATGACATCCTCATATATTCGAAGAATCCAGAAGAGCACGCAACGCATCTATGGATTGCCCTTCAGAAATTGAGGGAAAAGTAATTGTATGCAAAGTTATCCAAGTGCGAGTTTTGGTTGACAGAAGTACAGTTTCTTGGACATGTAGTGAGTAAGGAAGGCATCAAAGTAGACCCAGTAAAGATTGAAGCTATATCAAGGTGGGAGCAACCGAAGACACCGACTGAAATAAGAAGTTTTCTTGGATTAGCAGGATATTATCGAAGGTTTGTAAAAGATTTCTCAAAGATTGCATCCCCATTAAACAAGTTGACCCGGAAGAATGAGAAGTTCGCTTGGACGGAAAAGTGTGAAGAAAGTTTCCAGGAATTAAAGCGGAGATTAGTGACAGATCCAGTATTAGCATTTCCAGATGAGACGGGAAACTTTGTGATCTATAGTGATGCTTCCTTGAAAGGATTGGGTTGTGTGCTAATGCAGCATGACAAAGTTATTGCTTATGCCTCCAGACAGTTAAAACTGCACGAGCAGAAATATCCAGTTCATGACCTTGAGTTGGCGGCTATAGTATTTGCTTTGAAGTTATGGCGTCACTACTTGTACGGAGAGAAATGCGATATTTATACAAATCATAAGAGCCTGAAGTACATATTCACGCAGAAGGATTTAAACATGAGGCAGAGAAAATGGTTGGAACTGATTAATGACTACGATTGTTCGATTAAATATCACCCAGGTAAAACGAACATGGTAGTTGATGCCTTAAATAGAAAAGAAAGATTGAATATGATTAAAATGGCAGAAGAACTAGCACGAGATTTGGAAAGAATGGAGATTGAGGTCCGAGTACCTAGTGAGAATCAAGAGCAACTATATGAAGTTACTTTCCAGCCGGCATTGATGAAAAAGATCAAAAGGTGTCAAAAAGGAGTTATGGAACAAGAGTCGGATACTTTGACGGGAGAAGAGTTGTGTACTCAAAAAGATAGTCAAGGTTTGTATAGATTTTCATCCATAGTTTGGATTCCTAATATAACGGAATTGGAGAACGAGGTATTACACGAAGCACATAACTCTAGGTTTTCTATCCACCCTGGTAGTACTAAGATGTACCAGGACTTGAAGGGAAGCTTTTGGTGGCCAGGAATGAAGAAGGATATTGCCAATTGGGTAAGTAAGTGTCATGTATGTCAAACGGTGAAAGCAGAGCATCAACGACCAAGCGGATTGTTACAACCTTTGGAGATTCCCCAATGGAAGTGGGAAGAGATTGCTATGGATTTTGTAGTGGGATTGCCAAGGACGAGAGCGAATCATGATGCTATTTGGGTAATCATTGACAGATTGACTAAGTCGGCGCATTTCCTTCCGATCAATGAAAGGTATTCGTTGGAAAAGCTAGTTAAGTTATATTTAGATAAGATAGTTACCAAACATGGAGTGCCTGTGTCTATAGTGTCAAATCGAGACCCGAGATTTAATTCCAGGTTCTGGACTAAATTCCAAGAGTGCCTAGGAACGAAGTTGAATATGAGCACTGCTTATCATCCTCAGACGGACGGCCAAAGTGAAAGAATGATTCAGACCATAGAAGATATGTTGAGAGTCTGTGTTCTGGATTTTAAGGGTAATTGGGATGAACACCAACCTTTGATTGAGTTCTCGTATAATAACAGTTACCATGCCAGTATCGGGATGCCGCCTTACGAAGCTTTGTATGGACGTAAGTGTAGATCACCGTTGTATTGGGATGAGGTAAGAGAAAAGAAAATGTTAGGTCCCAAGTTGGTTCAGCAAACCAGAGATGCCATAGTGTTGATCCGAAAAAGGTTAGAAGCAGCCCAAGATAGACAGAGAAAGTATGCAGATTTGCATAGGAAAGATATGGACTTCGAGATAGGAGCACTAGTGTTACTAAAAATATCACCTTGGAAAGGGTTAGTACGATTTGGTCAGAAGGGTAAACTTAGCCCTAGATTTATAAGACCCTTTGAGGTTTTGAAGAAAGTGGGAAAGGTTGCCTATGAGATAGCGTTACCACCGCAGTGGCAGCACATTCATAATATGTTCCATGTGTCTATGTTGAAGCCCTATATCCCTAGTTCGAATCAAGTCATAGAATATGAACCGATTGAGCTTCAGCCAGATTTGTCCTATGTGGAACAACCGATTCAAATCATAGACAGTAAGGCACGAGTCCTTAGGAATAAGTCGATCCCTATAGTAAAAGTTCTGTGGGGATATAATCTTTTTAAGGGGGAAAGGATATAACGACTCGTGTATTTTTCTTTTTATTTTAATGTTTAAAAGTGTAATAAAGGTTTAAATAATTAAATAAAATGTGTGTAATGGTTTTGGTAGTAGTTATTGATTGTTATTTAATTATTTGTGATCTGTTGATATGTGGGATTGAATTGTATGATTTATTAGTGAGTTATACGATTTTATTTTGCTTGTAGAAGTGATTTTATTACAGTTTTAATTCTATAAATATTTGGATTATCTGTAAAATTGGTTTTATAATTTTATAATTTCAATAGTTATTTTTAGGACTTTATAAAATTGAGAAATTAATATTTCATTAATTATTTATTTTCGCATGATTTTCTAAGTGTGTTTAATGGTAAAATCCATATTTAATTATGGAAATCTTCAAAAATTATGAAACTTATATTTTATTAAGTTCGTATTATTCTGAGAATTTTAAAATTATTTTGGGAATTTTCGGAGTTAGTTTTACCTGCGCGTTATTTCGTTATTTGTTAAAAAACGGGTACAAAGTGCACCTCGAAGATTATTTTCAAAATTTCGAAACTTATGTTTTATAAACTTCGGGATATTTATGACATTTTAAGATTATTTTCATAATTTTCTGAGATTATTTCGCGCCTTTGTCTGTTAAATTCGAGTTCCAGGACAAAACCGAGCCATAGAACCTCCGCATCTATCTTATACATTACGTGTCAGTTTCTTATTAATCAGAGGGATACGTGTTATGTTTAATTTTGCAACATCTGTTAATAAAAAAAAATTAATAAACAAATGAACCCCCGTGTTGTTCACTGTCTTCCTCAATCTCTCTCCCCTCACTCTCGAATCTCTCTGTTCTCTCTCTCAAGCTCTTTATCTCTCGTTTCTCAGTTTCTCTTTTTCTTTCTTCCTCTCCGTTTCCGTTTCCTTTCCCGGCGTTGCTCGTCTCGTCGCCATTTTCGGTACTTTTATGGTTGTTTCTTCCTGTTCGATTATGGCTTTGTCTTGATTGGTATATATATATATAAGTGTGTGTATTGTGTGTGTTTAAATTACATGTGTGTGTGTGCAAGTGTTTGCATGTGTGTGTTGTGGCGGCGCGTGGCCGCGTGTGTGCGATGGTGTGTTTTATGTTGGGCCGGTTCCTTGTTGGGCTTGTCCTGTTTGCAGTTGGGCCTGTTAATTTGGGCCTGGCTGTTGATGTTGGGCCTCTAACAGTGAGGCTAGTTGTGTGCAGTTGGACTTGATTTTTGGGCCCTGCATTTTGGGCCTTCTCTGTTGGGCCTAATTGAAACAGTTGGGTTTGATTGCTATAACTTTAATTCCTATTTTCCTTTTTCTGCAGGAAAATAAATAAATGAATAATATTCATGAAATCATAACTTTCGTCGCGGGGAATAATATTAATCGGTATAATTTATTTGGGAACCCGTATTATATCGGGCGCCAATAAATTATGCCGCCGTTGACGATGAACTTCGGTGAGTCAACGGTGGACGGTGATGACTTGTTCTGAGTCCTAAATTTTATAAATAAATAGAATAATTTACAAAAATACTTTTGGATTTAAATAATTAATTTTGAATGGTGTTGTGATGTATGTTGTATAAAATGATGGAGTGATATTGTGGATTGTTGTGATTATTGACGTCGATTGTAATCGACGGGTAGTCTTATAAACAAAGAAGTTGCCAAAATTTTCTAAAAATATATTTGTAAATGTACGTACTTATATTCTACGTGTTACCCCTAATTGTGTTTGAGATACGTGATTACGTGATTATGTGTATAATAACTATACGAGTCGGGTTATTGGATTGGGTTATTAGGATTTGAGGATATCAAGCATGTCGGTATAACTAATTAGGGTACTCTGTATTTGTAGATCCCAGTCGAGTTTCCTCAAGACCGAAGTCAGCGTGAAAGCTACTTAGGGTTTTGTAAAGCGTTGCAAGGCAAGTACTCCTGACCATTCTTTTATGGTTCAGTACGTATGAATAGCTAAATATTTTATTCTCGCAATGGAACAGAAACGTTTTAAGTTACGTATCCCATGTAGTTATAAATCACTGTTTTCAAATTATTTTGGGGAAAAGTAACTTCGAAAGGTACCTATATCGAATGAAATAAATTGTGAACTGAATTTTATATGTGTGTTGGTAAAATAAATGATTTTGAAATGAGATAGGTACAAATGTTTTCAAAACTGGATAAAACGGTCAGATATGGGATACATTGGGGCCAGAGTAGGCCTATTGAGGTGGCGTAAGAGGCTAATTTGGTTGCACGCAATATAAAACCGATTAGTCCAGCAGGTCAGAGATCTAGCTAGTCTCTGAGTTCCGGAACAGGTAAATGGGATGGCAGTTAGAGCCGTCTGGTGTAGATAGCCTGGTCATCTGTCTTCACATATCCGTTACGTATTTGATTTGGATTTGTGATTCCCGTAAGAGCATAAATAGTTGATACAACGGTTTTATAAAAGTGATTAGCATGCTAAAATTGGACTCTGGTATTTACACAGCACACTACTATGTTGTATTGATAAAGCATGCTAGTTAGTGATATCCAGTTATTTCCGATTTTCATTATAAAATGTTGATATTATGATTACAGCTCTGTTCCTATTATTGTTACATTACTGCTTTTATTCCGTTATTCATACATTGGTGCTACTGAGCGATTATGCTCACCCTTGCAAACTGTTATGTATATCTCACAGATGCCTAGAAGACCAGTCAGACAGACCCGTGTTCCCGTCCCTTTTGGACCCGGCTCCTCTGAGGTAGTTTGTATCAGGCCATGAGGTCTGATGAGTTGCTGAATAAACTTAGAGTGTGTTAGGTGCTGAATAAATGGGTTGTAATAATGTGAAACTGAATCATACTTGAACCTGGATCAGATCTTGGTTTGGGGTCAAGTTAGTATATTTTAGTAATAATCTCATTGTTTATATTTTGATTATTGTGTTTGGTGACATCAACTCCTGACCCCGGGGTTGAGGCCGTCACAGTTCTAGTTCTGACACCTGCTTCAGGATCTCCAATTATTAATCCAAGTACACTAGAAATTTACTCAAGAAATTTGGAATGCATGACAGTTCAACTGCATCCACTCCCATGGCCACTTCCACCAAGTTAGATAAAGATACTGGAACATCAGTAGATATTACTAACTACAGAGGTATGATTGGCTCTTTACTCTATTTAACTGCAAGTAGACCTGATATCATGTATGCTACCTGTCTTTGTGCAAGATTTCAGGCTGATCCAGGAGAACCGCATCTAATAGCTGTGAAAAGAATTTTCATGTACCTCAAGGGTATAGCTGATCTATGATTGTGGTATCCTAGGGAATCAGATTTTAAGTTAATAAGTTACTCAGATGCAGATTTTGCAGGATGCAAAATAGATAGGAAAAGCACTAGTGGAAGCTGCCAATTTCTTGGAGGCAGATTGGTTTCTTGGTTTAGCAAGAAATAGAAATCAATTTCCACATCAACTGCAAAAGTAGAATATATTGTTGTAGGAAGCTGTTGTGCACAGATTCTTTGGATGAAGAATCAGTTACTGGACTATGGGTTAGAATTTTCTAAAATACCAATTTACTGTGATAATTAAAGTGTTATTGCTATGACAGGTAATCCAGTTCAACACTCAATGACAAAGCACATCAGCATTAGGTACCATTTTATAAGGGAACATGTGATGGAAGGTACAGTGGAATTACATTTTGTCCCAACTGATCAACAACTAGCAGATATCTTCACAAAACCGCTATGTGAAGCTATTTTTACAAGCCTGGTAAATGAACTTGGAATGGTTTCAGGTTCTTTTTCAAAATCTATTTAGCTTTTGTTCTCATGCATCAGACTTTATGATCAGTATTTACAGATTGTCTTATCTCCATGTAATTTGTGCTTAAATTGTAATATATTAAATACTGATTATTATCTGATGTGATTCTATAAACTCTGAAAGTGTTTTGAATGTTCTGTGACTATTCACTCCAATGAGGATTATTTGTTAGATGCTGACTTAGTAGTCTTTTAACAAACTGTGTATCCCGCGTTTGAATTAGTTATTTATATGGAAATCCATAACACAAGCAAGCTCTGATTTTGATCTTAGTCAAATTTACTCCTTGTATCTTATTACTAAGTCACAAACTGGATTATTGCTTCTTATCTGTCAAATTCTGATGTCAGTAAATCTTAAGAATGAACTACATGCTTTATAAGCCTCACTTATCTGATGAAAATAAAAGAAAAGAAAAATTGAAATCAGGTACTCCTTTGAGATCTAGAGTAAATATGTGACAGGGAATACCCAAGTGCATTGCTGGTATTAAGTAATATGCATTAGAAAAGCAAATTTTTCTTGGTGAGTTTTAACATTCTCTGATTACTGGAGAAATATTCTGATAACAGCATAAATTCTGATAGCAGTTGTAACTCATTTACACTGAGAAGCCACTGTCAAAAGAATTTCAAAAGATGCATAAAATGAGCACAAACAGTTGAGGTGGATAGTTGCATAAATTTATTCTATAGTAGACTTCAAAATTAAAGACAGATTTTAAGCACTTTTCTTAGTTATGCCTTATTTCTAAGATAGACTGAAGTTTATCAGACTTTATTCTTTATCTGATCATTTGCACATACACACTATCACTCCATATGAATGATGAAAATTATTGTGGTGATTAAGTTGTTTGAGATAAACAGTTAAGCATTATTTGAATAAATTCTGAGGAAAATTTCTGATTATGTTCTAATGATTAAACTCTAAAGAAACCAGTCAGTATTTGTATGAAGAATCACAGAAACAGTTATTCACTTTTTGAGTACAGAAGCCATATTCTGATGACCGTTAAATTCTGATAATAGTCAAGTTATGATGCAAATCCTGATGCTTACGTGGCATTATTTATTTACTTGACTTGTTTTTTTTATATTTACTGTAACGGTCATATTATCAGAAAATATTTAAGTGAGATAAAAACATTGCCAATCATTTGGTTAATGGGTTGCGTGTTTGTTTTGGTAACCACATGTGAGCAATAATTACTGCACATTTACCGTACCCACTAATAATGTTTTGACTGTTTACATGCTGCCAGGTGTAAAATGTTTGTTCTACTTCTAAAAAGAGTCATTGTCACGTGGAGAGTATAAATACTAGAGTTAAAAGATTTCAACAATCTTTTACCTACTTTTACTCTTTCCTAATCTCTCTTATTTTACTCTCTCTTTTTCTCTCTATCTTCTGACGGACTTTCTTACAGGCATTTTATTAAACACCTTGCAAACACACAACTTTTCACTTAATTTTTCACAAAAATGGCACCAAAGGATCTTATTTATGATGGAGCCAAGTTTGCTCCCAACAACTACATGGCTATTCTCAACAAGGACGAGGCTCCTTCTGAACTTCACTTCATTCAAGATTTTCTTGCTCGAAGTGAAATTGGTTATGCTCTGACCCAATCACAGCTTCTCTCAGGCAAACAAATTCTGGAGTTCTGGAGGTCTAGGGTATATGATGATGGTGGTGAAAATGGGTCCCCAAGTATTATTTTTTCAACAGGGGAAGATGAGCATCTGGTTACCTTGTCTACTATTCGACAAGCTTTGCATCTACCAGAAAACTGTACTTACAGTTCACAAATTGGGGAGTCAGCTCTTCAAAATAAGATGGCAAATCTTGGGTATGAGAAATCTTTGTCCAAGCTGGGACAAAAGAAGAGGCCCTACATCAGGAGGGAGTGGAGCTTCTTTTTCGACTGCATTACCAAAGCTTTTTCCAACAAATGCTCAAACTTTAATATTATCCCAATAATGAGTCAGCAAATTGGGTATGCCCTTCTTAATCAAACTCATTTTGATTATGCTACTGCAATTTTGGGTTTTATAGGTGATAGGATGAAAGAAGATAGCAACACAGTTTATTTTGATAGATTTTGTCAGCTTATATATAATTTTTGTTGTTCTGATGTACCTCAAAACTTTAGTGAGACAATTGAACCCTTTAAACTTCACAAAAGGGCGTTCACAGACTTATTATCTGCTAATAATAAGAAGAATGTACTAAGACCCCTCCAAATTCCTCAATCTGTCAAATAATTCTTCGTAAATTCTGATCCTCACACGTACAAATCTAAATATCCAGATGTTGCACCTATACAGCCTACCAATTCTCAACCTCCACCAACCCAGCCTTCCAATTCTCAACCACAGCCTACCATCAGAACCTACTTTCAACTAGCACAATCCTCTAATCCACAATCATCAGCACCTACCATCAGAACCTCACCTCTCAAATCCAAACCAACCTCTGGTACTTCTCAAAAGGTGCCAGTTGTAAAATCTGACACATCCTCAAGGCCCAAAACCAAAAGGACCAAATATGTTCCTTAATCTCCACCAAGAAGAAAAAGAAGGATGATTCTGAGAGATGAATCAGATGAGGATGAACAGGTCCAGGTTCCAGCATCAAAACAGGTGACAGTAGAAGCTGAAAAGGTAATTTTTCAGAAGGAGGTTGAAGCTAAAGAGGTAACTCCTCAGAAAAAAATTGAAGCTGAGGGTTCTGGAATTTTGAAAAGGAAAAGAACTTCAAGTTCTGATACTGCTCAAACAACACCTTCACAACCAAAGTCCAGATCAAAGAAGAAGAGAGCAGGTGTGAAAATTACACAAGCACAATATGAGGATGCTGAAGAAGGTTTGGAAGAGGATCATCAATCTCTGATCTTATCAGAACCAATAGTCATTGAAGCCCTTCCAGCACCTGAAGACACTGTTCCAGACACAGTGATCACACCTCCTATCTCTCCATTCAAAGAAACACCTACAGTTGATGATTCAGGATTAAGTCCTGAAATTGATATTCACAGGTTACATATACCAACTATCTTGTATCTGGAAGCACCACAAGCACAAGAGTCAACTCCACCTGTTTCTCCATTAAATGCTGATATTCCTACTACTCCAATTCTGGATTTGGATCCTGAAATAGATGAAGTAGTTCCAGAATCTCCTTTAGCTACACACACCCTTGTGTTATCAGAAGATGAGGAGATGTTATCAAGTTCTGGAGACAGTGCTCCAGTTAATGATCCAATTCTTGGAAAGGATGCACTACTTAAATTTGTTGAAGAAGATGCTCATTTTCCATGGGAAGAAACTCACAGAGGAGTTGAATGGACCAAGAAGTGGAATGAACCTGACTTCACTCCAAGCTCAAATGTTCTGAAAGATCATATTTTAAAAGATGAGGAGTTGCTGATAAATTCTGATTTTAAGACACAACTTAAAGTCACAGCTCCCAGTACTAAATCTCTTTAAGGTCTACACTCCACAACTCAAGCAAAGGTTGATAAACTTCAAGAATTAGCTGATAAGCTAGACATGGAGATCAAACTAGACAAAAATAGGTTTATCAGACCAATTCCTGAGAAAGTGGAAGCTATTGAGAAAGTTTAAGAAAAGCAGCAGGCCCCACTGGATGAGGTCTTACAAAATCAAGCTGCTCAACAAATTCAATTAACTGAGATCCAATATTCAGTGGAACTCCTTCTTTCTCTATTCCTATCAGATGATGCCAAAAAGGGGGAGAAGGTAGTTAAGTCCAAATGCTCAACTAGCCAAACTCTGAAGAACAAGGATGATTCTGAAGATGACCAGGGAAACCCTAGCAAGGGAAGAGGTCAAGGTCAATGCAAGCAAAGCAGCAAAGTTTCTTCACAGAAACTAATTTCTGATTCTAGCAAATCTTCTACACAGAAGAATACAAGTTCTGAAGCTGTGAATACTTAAGTTCTGAAAGCAAGTTCTGATGATCAAAGTCTGATGACAAAGCCTAATATTCTGATTCAGTCTGGAAGTCAAGACTCTCAAAAGTTTTTACAAACTCTGAAACTTAAGGGAAGGGAGACTACTGTTTACTATAAGGATCCCAAGATTCAGACTCTTGATGAAGAAATTGCTAAAAGATTGTTTCTCAAGTATAATCCTGGAATGGATTTAGAGACTCTAAAGGAGGAAGAAGCTAGATTTGCAACTGAGAAGACAAATATTAAATCTAAAGTTTCTAATGCAAAGAAACCTCCAAGGCCTAAGGAAAAAGGCATTGTTGTGACGCCCTCAATCTCGGGGTTAGGAAATGAAGACACACACCTTTAATCTAATAATTAAATAAGCATAAACCTCGATTAACTACTAACAGGATCAACAGGATAAAGTATGAGACAAGATTACAACTACCAATCATAAAATATAACTTACAGCCCCAAACTATTATTAAATAAACAATATCGATTCCGGCTGGGAACCGACAGATAACCCATTGTATCTTTAAACATTTCCTTCTAGGCGCGAGCTCACTCAAAAATACTACTACCTGCTCTGGCAACCGGAAGCCCTCAACACGGTAGGGACCACCAGGTATGCTCTTACGAGCAATGCGCCTAAGCCTGTCCATCTTCTTGCTTAAATGCCATGGTTAGATTAAAGCAAAACAGATGAGTATAAAACTCAGCAAGTAACTATAAAGCATTTTTACGATATCAAATCATGTAAGTCATATGTCATAGACCTATTTGTATATTCGAGGATTCAACTCAACTCAAATAAGAATGTAATAAGTAAATAGTGGATTAATCATCAGAGAGATCTCACAATGTAACATCTGTCAAAGAATAAAGAAACATTGTTCATCTGCAGACTTGAAGATTAACTGGAAGAAGTTCAAGAATTTGATCATGCCTCAGTGATATAAATCAAGATCGTGGATTTAATCAAGTGACAGAGATCTCGTCAAGGTATCATTTATTACAAGGATTCAATCAGAATATCAAAGTCAAGACATGAAGAAACGTCACCAAAGTTAGTCACTCATGAACCAGACAGTACATCGAGTGTCAGCATTGAAGTGGCGGAATTGATTCATAAGTCTCAGTGACTTTCAGAAGATTGTCAGAAGAATGGATGTTGCTAAGGGTTAGTATTAATTCTCTATTAATTAATTAAGTCATATAATTTAATTAAGAAAATAAATTATATCTGCAAAGATTAATTTATTGATTAATTGAATTAAATTGATTAATTAATTTAGAATTAATATTAAGGATTTACAAGATTTTAATTGGTTTAAAATCTGCTTAAATTCAGCAAGACAATTCATTTGAACTAGTATGACAATCGGTATGACAATTGATAGTCATACCGAAAGTCATGCCAATACATTTAATTGTCTTATTAGAATTTCTGTTTAGATTAAAATCTGTTATTAATTCAGCAAGATAATTTATTTGAACTAATATGACAATCGGTATGACAATCTATAGTCATACCGAAAGTCTTGCTAGCTCATTTTTAATTGTCTTGCTAGTTGTAAACATTGTCCTACCGAAAGTCTCACAAGCTTAAAGGATTGTCATTCCAATTCAATCTACTCGGCTGTGTTGTTTAAAAGAAGCAGAAGACCAGTTCATAAAATAGTAGTAGGCAATCAAACAGAATACTACTCAAGAACAAAAAGAAAAAGGAGCAGAAAAATATTACATCTCATCTGCAACTTCAAGATCAATTTCTAGATTGTAAAGTTAAATCCAATCAACTAGAAATACTTATCTTGTTCTTGTGTATCAATCTAGCGGATTAAAATCCCTAGAACTTAATCTCAAATCGCATTTAGCATTTGATCTTTTAATTACAAAAATAGAAAAAGTTCATGTCGAATTTATTCTAAATTTGTAATAATTGATTTGAGATTAATCCCTTGTAACCGATACCGTAGTTGTAACACCTTTCAAGTTTAATAAAAGTTTTATTTAACTTGAATTTTGTTTCACAATTTTATTCCGCATTTTATTCGATTAAACGGTATTGTTTGCATTCAACCCCCCCTTCTACAAACAAATTGGGACCTAACAATTGGTATCAGAGCCTTCTGATTAACGTACAAATATAGATCCTAGACTTTTGTGTTTCTTTCACTTCTTGAATTTTTTATTCACTCAAAAAATTCATAATGACTACACAAAAAGTTGGAACCGTTAAAATTCCACTTTTCGATAAAGAAAATTATGTTATGTGGAAGAAGAAGATGCTACTGTTTTTACAGGTCGCTAATCCCAAATATTTGCAAGTGTTGAAGAAGGGTCCAAAAATTCCTATGGTTATGGAACCAGAGGTAATAGAAAATGATGTGGTGATCACCAAAGCGAGAACTTATGTGAAGGATCCTGAGGACTTCTCTCCTGCTGAAATAGAAGAAGCTTCCCTGGATGCTAGCCTTCAATTAATCTTATTAGATTCCCTTAATCCCCTGATGAATAGACATGTGATGAATTGTAAAGATTCCAAACATATCTGGGAAACTATTGAGATTATTAATGAAGGCACAGAGGAAGTTAGGGAGAACAAACTAGAAATCCTAACCTCTGATTATGAATACTTTAAATCCAATCCAGGAGAAGGAATCACTGAAGTGTTTGAGAGGTACAATGCATTGATCAACAACCTGAACATTAATGGTAAATACTATTCCATCAGGGAGGTCAACAAAAAGTTCCTTTTAACACTGCCAACTCATCTCGAACATAGAATCACTGGCATAAGAGAAGCAAGAGATCTGAGTGAGATTTCTTTGGAAAGGCTCTATGGTGTGTTAAAGACTTATGAGTTGGAGCAGATTCAGCAGAAGGAAGTTTACGGGAAAGGAAGAGTGGTCAGCACGTCTACTGCTCTAGTAACTGATGAACAACAACAATAACCACAATATCAACAACAATCTCAACAGTCAGAAAGAATGGTACAGTCTTCCAAGGTTAAAGATAATGTGATAGTAGCAGAATTTGATTCTCCTACTACAAATCAATCAGGAGATGATTATTATTCCTTGGAAGAACTGGAGCAATTGGAGGATGAGTCAATGGCCCTGATTGTCAAGAGATTCTCAAATATCAGATTCAAAAGGAATCCCAAGTTCAAGTACAAGTCCAACTACAACAGATTCCAGAAAGGTGGATCTTCATCCTCTAACACCAGCAGTGGTGGGTATAAAACAGGGATGGTTGATCGAAGCACCATTCGATGCTTCAACTGTAATGAGTTGGGACACTTTGCCACAGAATGTAGGAAGCCAAAACAAGCTAGGAAGAACTCTTACGATTCTAATCAAAAGAGTAAATCTGAAAGGGCGTACCTGGCAAAGGGAAGAAGCTGGGATGATACTGACAGTGAAGATGAAGAAGTTGGGAATCTTGCTCTCATGGCTAGTAATGCAAGCACCTCATCGTCAAGAAAAGAGGGCATTAAACAGGTACAACCAGTAGTGTGGATTCTTGACAGCGGATCGTCAAGACATATGACCGGAGATAGAGCCCTGCTATCAAATGTGGTTGAGAAAGCTGGCCCAGTGGTTACCTTTGGAGATAACGGCAAAGGTTTAACGGAGGGATATGGCTGTTTGCTAGCTGGAAATGTTATCATTGAAAATGTATATGTTGTGCAAGGACTTGAACACAATCTGCTTAGCATTAGTCAGTTCTGTGACAACGGCTACAATGTTTTATTCGACAAGCTGAAGTGTCAGATTCTGCACAAGAAAAGTGAAAAACCCTCCTTAATGGGAATTCGGAAAGGAAATCTGTTCGTAGCTGACATGAACTCTGGAAGCAATCTTGAAGTCAATTGTTTCTATGCAAAGGCATCGTCAGATGAGAGTTGGCTATGGCACAAGAGACTTTCCCATCTCAATTTCAAAACAATGAATTCTCTTGTCAAAAGAGAATTGGTAAGAGATCTCGTCAAGGTATCATTTATTACAAGGATTCAATCAGAATATCAAAGTCAAGACATGAAGAAACGTCACCAAAGTTAGTCACTCATGAACCAGACAGTACATCGAGTGTCAGCATTGAAGTGGCGGAATTGATTCATAAGTCTCAGTGACTTTCAGAAGATTGTCAGAAGAATGGATGCTGCTAAGGGTTAGTATTAATTCTCTATTAATTAATTAAGTCATATAATTTAATTAAGAAAATAAATTATATCTGCAAAGATTAATTTATTGATTAATTGAATTAAATTGATTAATTAATTTAGAATTAATATTAAGGATTTACAAGATTTTAATTGGTTTAAAATCTGCTTAAATTCAGCAAGACAATTCATTTGAACTAGTATGACAATCGGTATGACAATTGATAGTCATACCGAAAGTCATGCCAATACATTTAATTGTCTTATTAGAATTTCTGTTTAGATTAAAATCTGTTATTAATTCAGCAAGATAATTTATTTGAACTAATATGACAATCGGTATGACAATCTATAGTCATACCGAAAGTCTTGCTAGCTCATTTTTAATTGTCTTGCTAGTTGTAAACATTGTCCTACCGAAAGTCTCACAAGCTTAAAGGATTGTCATTCCAATTCAATCTACTCGGCTGTGTTGTTTAAAAGAAGCAGAAGACCAGTTCATAAAATAGTAGTAGGCAATCAAACAGAATACTACTCAAGAACAAAAAGAAAAAGGAGCAGAAAAATATTACATCTCATCTGCAACTTCAAGATCAATTTCTAGATTGTAAAGTTAAATCCAATCAACTAGAAATACTTATCTTGTTCTTGTGTATCAATCTAGCGGATTAAAATCCCTAGAACTTAATCTCAAATCGCATTTAGCATTTGATCTTTTAATTACAAAAATAGAAAAAGTTCATGTCGAATTTATTCTAAATTTGTAATAATTGATTTGAGATTAATCCCTTGTAACTGATACCGTAGTTGTAACACCTTTCAAGTTTAATAAAAGTTTTATTTAACTTGAATTTTGTTTCACAATTTTATTCCGCATTTTATTCGATTAAACGGTATTGTTTGCATTCAACCCCCCCCTTCTACAAACAAATTGGGACCTAACAAATCATAATATACTTTACCAAACTCAGGGCATTCTACTTTATTTGTTCTAGGTGGCAGATTTCCAGCTTTTGGGTTAAGGAAAGGTTTTGAAGGATAATGTGGGGCTTTCAAGGAACAAGGCTCAATGCAGGACGAAAGCCGACATTCATCACAAATCATTAAAGGATCTTAATAGATCTTCCAAAAGAGGAAAGTAACAGTATTTCATTATATGGGATCAATCATATGATCAACTGAATTAAGAATCAGGGTTCTCGATCTTTAAGCTTCACATTAACATAATCAACTCTTTTCAGAACAATGTAAATCATTTTCATTTTCAAGAATCAATTTACTAAACAGAAAGTTTCAGTTCCCTTTTAAATAATCATTTAGAACCCTTGATTGGATCACTTTATCTTTCCATTTCATTATAATACGGGTGATCAGCCCGTACCGACCTCCATCCGGTCTTTAAGGTACCAATTGGCATAATTTCAGCCTTAAGTTAGACTAGCCCCGCTAGCCTCTTACCATGACTGGACTAGTCCCACTAGCCTCTTACGTCTCAATCCAATTCATCAGGAATTTGTTTGGAAAACCTTGAGTTGGAAAAACAAATAGTTTTTCTAAAATTCATTTTATTATTACCAAGAATATAAAATCATTCAGACTCTTTCGAGTCGAAACTCATTCTTAAGTCAGATTTTAAGAAAACAAGTTCAGGGAGTGATTCAAGGATAAACAAGGATCAATTATTAAGGATTCTGTATCAAGGATAACAAGGCATTTAAGTTAGAAGGATCAACATCTGTCTAGGGATCAATAGGGTGATCAGGAATTAAAGTATCATTAAATAGGGTTCACAAGGATAATTATAGGGTTCAATACGATTCATGGCTTAATAAATAACTTGAACAGAAAGGACAGATTATCAAAGGGTTGAATCAGTAAGCTTATCAATAACAGTTTATCAAGATCAAAGGCGGGGTATCTCAAATCAATATCAGGGTTTCACAAGTTAAACAGTTTCATACTCTACATGGTATGAACAACATTCTCTTTATAATCATTTACACAAGTAATCAGAGTTACTTGCCTGAATTTGCTTTCCTGAAGGTTGAACTACTGCCACCTAGTATATCATTTCCTTTCCTAGCCTGAATGCCCTCACGCTCCGAATCTACAATAAAACCAAAACCTTAATCAGTTTCTCAACTCTCGTTCCCAGAATGATCACTCAATAAGATAAATCAATTATATCCTTGACTCGAGTATACGAATATAGCTTATACACATAAGCACATAGCACATAGCACATAGCACATAGCACATTCCTTTCTCGTAACTTTTATATCCTTATATACTTAACAATCGAAGCGTACTTACTTAACCATATCTATTTCTCAAATCACACTAATATAACTCTTACGAGTACATGGTTTATTAACAACCAAACCTTTACGACCATAGCTATCACTTATAGCTCTTTTTAATAACAAACGATTTAATTCCCTTTTTCTTTTATTCCTTAATTCGAACCATAACAACAACCAATCACACAAATGAATCACATATCTCCTACGATTTCACATGCAATCACTCAACAAGGGATTAGAACTGATTCATTCATTTTCTTACTTGTATTCTATTCGGCCATTCACATAAAACACAACCATGTATATTCAAATTCATCTTATATAGTCAAACACAAATAATTCGAGTCACAAGAGTCTTTTACGCAATTAAACTTCATCCTTTTTAATCAAAAATCTGAATCATAATCTCGAAAATCAACATCTTATTCTAACTATACAAGTTCGAACACAAACACCACCCAATCATTGTCATGCAATCAAGTTCTCACTAGCCACTAAGATAATTAGCAAAGAAATCAACTTAATTCTCTTTTTTAAGCATAAGACCCAATCGGGTTTTCCAATAATCATGCATGCAAGGATAAATTTTGACATGCAAGGTCTTAAATTACATTCCCAACTTGCTTTAAACCTTTACTAAGTCATTCAATTCATTTAAACACCAAAACCAAGCATCACCTAGTGACTCCAACTTTAATTAACTCATTTAATCAACATGCATTCACTTAATCATCAAGCAAATCTCTTCTAAATCCATTTTCTATTCGGCAAAATCAAGATTCACAACTCAAGGATTAAACGTTGACATGCATAACTTGTTCTTCTTTAAAACTAACATGCAATCACATTTTTCACTAATTAGGCTTAGCATTTACTAAGATCAAGTCACCAAACCTAATTTCCTTTTTAATTAGCACAAAGCCGAATTATAAACCCAACATGCAACCTTAAATTTTGATTTCCTAAACATCAAATGACTTTTACACACATCAATAATCAAAACAAACCTATTTCCAATCACATATTCAAGTTTTAAAGGAATTATCTACAACTCTTTTGATCTTTTCAAAAACCAAACATGCAAGGCTTTAAAATTCAAATCAACATATCGTAAAAACTCCACCGGCTCTCCATGGATCATAGCCGATGGTGGTCGAACTTAAGAGAGCCCGCAACGGGTCTCCTCTTGAGTTCATGACCCCAAAATCTCTTGGATTCACTCTTATAGTTTTGTATCAAGAAATCAATTTCCTTGAACACAACCATAGTGATCAATCATCAAAACACTTATACAACACTTACATGCAAATGGAAATTGAGATGTATACCAAAAATAGAGACTAAAGAGAGTAATATCATTGAGTTTGAGTGAGGTTTGAGTGTTGCATGCAAGAGAGGGAGATGAGAGATGGAGAGAGCCGAGAAAGAGAGAGAGAGTAGCCGAGAGGAAGAGAGTGAAAAAGAAAGAGAAGGGGAGAGTGGGGTGCACGGGGAAGAAAAGGAAAAAGGGGGGGAGAAAGTGAATTTATACACCACCAAAACAAGGGCAAATTTGTACTTACTAATTCCTTTTTATGCTTATTTGTTCCTTTCTTTTTACTCAAATGTAACAAAAATCAAATATAAAATATATCTCTCTCGGAAAGTCGGAAATTATTGCAAGTGACAATTTTAACACGTAGATCTCAAAATTAGTTTTTTAACCATTACTCATAATAGATTTTTGAGCGGACGGTTGATTTTATATGAATTTCGCAAGCTCGTCTTAATAATAATATTTTTCCACATAAAAATCAATTTAAAATGCAAAGACCACCAAATAAATCCACTCATCATTTTTAAAAAGTCTCTAGGACTACTATGAAGATAACAAAATAAATCCCATGCTTTTATCTTACTCGGATAATTTTATATTAATGCACGAAGGTTAAATAAACCTTTATTTAAATCATATAATTCCTTTAAATTCATAAAAATGTCACCGAGCACATAGTCATGCACACAGACAAGCAATCACACATATACGATCACATAACAACTCAGGTCTGATCATAGAATTTATCCCTCTTTAATCTTTATCTTTTTCTACGCGTACCGGGTCACGTTCAGCCTGACGGCCCGACGCTCAGCGTTTCGATTACGCTTCTCATTATCTTTACCAATCGACACGCCACTTAGGATGAAATACTTTATTTAAACACTTATTTCATTCAATTACACATAATTCACATTTTATATTCTTTAATTCCTTATTAGGACGGGTTTCGTTATACCTGACGGCCCGACAACACAGCTCAACTCCTAAGCTGACTCTTTAAATTGCAACGTTTTTATTTACGCTCCTATATTCTTATATACAGAAAAGACTATTAATCAGCACTTAGTCACATAATTATAATCACATCACATAAAGCATACTTTATTCACTTAATTACGTCACAAAATTCTCAGTCGTCACAATCTACCCTCCGTAAAAGGATTCTGTCCCCAGAATCTAATCTAAGCAAATAGATGGGGATAATTTTCTTTCATTTTGCTTTCTAATTCCCAAGTCGATTATTCGACTAATGGATTCCTCCATAACACTCTAACTAGGGGTACAATTTTATTTCTAAGCGTCCTCTCTTTTCGGTCCAAAATTCGAACTGGCTGTTCCACATAGGACAAATCTGGTTGGATTTCCACTGGTTCCAACTCGATCACATGGCTCACATCAGCATTATACTTCTTCAGAAGAGATACATGAAATACATTATGCAGATGTTGCATTTGTGGAGGTAGCGCCAACTCATATGCCACCTTCCCAACTCGACGCAATACTTCGAATGTTACGATATACCTAGGACTCAACTTTCCTTTCTTTCCGAATCGGGTTAAACCTTTCCAAGGAGATATCTTTAACAAGACTTTGTCTCCAGATTCGAATTGCATATCTTTTCATTCTTGATTTGCGTACTTTGCTTGGCGATCTTGAGCTGCAATTAATCTCTTTCGAATCATCTCTACATTTTCCTTCGTTTGTTGAACTAGCTCTGGGCCAATTAATTTGCGCTCACCAACTTCGTCCCAATAAGTAGGGGACCTACACTTTCTTCCATACAATGCTTCATAAGGCGGCATGCCAATACTTGTGTGATAACTATTGTTGTAGGAAAACTCAATTAAGGGCAAATGATCGTCCCAATTTCCTTTGAAATCTATTGTGCAGGTTCGCAACATATCTTCAATTATCTGAATTGTCCTTTCACTTTGTCCGTCTGTCTGCGGATGATATGTCGTACTCATTTTCAACTTAGTTCCCAAATGATCATGGAATTGTCGCCAAAATCTCGAGTTAAACCTTGGGTCTCTATCAGACACGATAGACACAGGAACTCAATGACACATCACAATCTCATCCAAATACAATTTGACCAACTTTTCCAACGAAAACCTTTCATTTATCGGCAAGAAATGTGCTGACTTCGTCAACCGATCGATTACCACCAAAATCGCATCATGATTTGACTTGGTTTTAGGTAATCCTACCACGAAATCCATCGCTATATGTTTCCATTTCCATTCGGGTATATCCAGTGGCTAAAGCAATCCGCTCGGCCTTTGATGTTCCGCTTTGACTCTTTGGCACGTATCACATCTACTTATCCATTTCGCAATTTCCTTCTTCATGTTTGGCCACCAATAACTTTCTTTTAAATCCTGGTACATTTTCGTACTTCCAGGGTGAATTGAAAATCTCGAGTTATGCGCTTCTTACAAAATTTCGTGCTTTAACTCCATGACATTAGGTATCCAAATACGTGAGTTAACACGGTATATTCCTTTTCCATCCCTTTGAGCTTTAATTTCTTCTCCCATCAACTTATCCTTTTCGTGATTCATCACTTGCTCTTGACAACATCGAATATTTTCCAAAATTTTAGGTTGAAATGACATTGCATATATAGCTTCACCTCCAAATTCTGGAGTCTGCACCTCTATTTCCATCTTTTCAAAATCCATGATTAATTCTTCCGATGATGTTAACATATTCAACCTTTCCTTGCGACTTAAAGCATCTGCTACCACATTTGCCTTTCCAGGATGATAGTTTATCACACAGACATAATCTTTGATCAATTCCAACCACCTTCTTTGTCGCATATTCAATTCTTTCTGAGTAAAGATATACTTTAAACTCTTATGATCCGTGTAAATCTCGCACTTTTCCCCGTACAAATAATGCCTCCAAATTTTAAGGGCAAACATAATTGCTGCCAAATCCAAATCGTGCGTTGGATACTTTTGCTCATGCGGCTTGAGTTTCCTTGACGCATATGCTATTACCTTCCCGTGTTGCATTAACACACATCTGAGTCCTTTATATGAAGCATCACTGAATATCACAAATTCCCCTTTATCATCTGGTAATACCAACACTGGGGCGGTTACCAACCTCTTCTTTAACTCTTGAAAATTTTCCTCGCACTTTTCTGTCCAAACAAACTTCTCGTTCTTTCTCGTCAACTTCGTTAATGGAACGGCAATCTTAGAGAAATCTTGCACAAATCTCCTGTAATATTCGGCTAATCCCAGAAAACTTCTAACTTCCGTAGGTGTCTTGGGTCTTTCCCAATTCATTACAGCTTCTATCTTGGCTGGGTCCACTTTGATTCCTTCTTTATTAACTACATGACCAAGAAATTGCACTTCCTTTAGCCAAAATTCGCACTTTGAAAACTTAGCATACAGCTTCTCTTTCCTCAGAATTTCCAAGGAAATCCTCAAATGCTCCTTATGATCTTCTTCCGTCTTGGAGTAAATCAGTATATCGTCGATAAATACAATAAAGAACTTATCCAAATATTGCTTGAACACTCGGTTCATAAGATCCATAAATGCGGCTGGCGCATTTGTCAAGTCAAATGCCATTACCAAAAACTCATAGTGTCCATATCTCGTTCGAAACATTGTCTTGGGTATATCTTCCGCTTTAATCTTTAACTGATGATACCCAGACCTTAAATCGATCTTGGAGAAACACGAAGCTCCTTTCAGCTGATCAAACAAGTCATCGATCCGCGGTAGAGGGTACATATTCTTGATTGTCAATTTATTCAGTTCGCGATAATCAATGCACAACCTCATACTTCCATCCTTTTTCTTTACAAATAATACCGGTGCGCCCCACGAGGATACACTCGGTCGGATCACTCATTTATCCAACAATTCTTGCAACTGAGCTGCCAATTCCTTCATCTCGACTAGCGCCATGCGATAGGGAGCTTTTGACACTGGTTCCGTTCCAGGAGCCAAATCAATCGTAAACTCGATCTCTCTGTCTGGAGGGAGTCCAGACAATTCATCAGGAAACACATCCGGAAAATCTCTTACTATCGGTATATCCTCGATCCTTACAGATTCTTTCTCCACATCCATGACATGAGCCAAATAAACTTCACATCCTTGACGTATTAATCTTCTTGCCTCAATAGCCGTTAAGAATTTCTTCTCTTGCCTCTTTTCTTTAAATATCACCTCTTCACCATCCTTGGTTCTTAGTTTCACCTTTTTACCTTTACATTCTATTTGCGCTTCATGGTTTGACAACCAATCTATTCCTAGTATGACCTCAGATTCTTCTAACATAAAGGGAATTAAGTCAGCAGAAAAGTGCCGACCTTCTATAGTCACCTCACAATCAGGACAAATCTCGCTAGCAATAACTTTCTCTTGATTCGCTACCTCTATAATCAAATTAGGTTCTAGAGGGTACGCAACACAATTCAACTTATCAAGAATACTTTCAGAGATAAAAGATCTAGTTGCTCCAGAATCCATCAAAACTTTTACTTCTACTGAGTTAATAACGAGCATACCTGCTACCACGTCCACATCTTGCACTGCATCTTTCATCGTCATGTTAAATGTTCTAGCTCTGGGTTGAGCTGGTGGTACTGGGAGAGACAGCGGTCCAGCAATTCTGAGAACATTAGCCTTCTAAACAGGCTCTTTACAATTCCTGGCCATATGGCCCACTTTACCATACTTGAAACAAGCCAAATCAGGCTTCCTTGCTCCACTTGGGCATTCTGAAGAGTAATGCCCCTTCTGGTTGCACTTAAAACACGTTACATCCAACTTATTACACCTTCCCGGGTGTCTCTTTCCACAATTCTTGCATTCTTGAATCTAGGGTCTGCTATCCTTCCCTGGTTGTCCAATGTTCTGGAAACGGTTCTTCTGAGCTTCGTTACCGGGTTTAAATTTCTGAAATCTTTGGTTCTGACCTCCACCATTCTTGCCAAATTTCCCTCTAAACTTTGAGCTTCCTTGCTCTTGCTCTGAGCTTTTAAATTTCCTCTTTCTCCCTTCATTTTCTCTTCTTGCAGCTTCACGCTCACCTTCCACTATCATCGCCTTTTGAACTAAGGCAGCATAATTCTTGATCTCCAACATTGCTATTTGACTCCTAATCCACGGCTTAAGTCCCTGTTGGAACCTCTTAGCCTTCTTTGCTTCTATGTTCACATACTCAGGTACGAATCTAGACAACTCCGAGAATTTCACTTCATACTCCACTACGGACATATCCTCCTGTCTAAGGTCCAAAAATTTCATTTCCAATTGATCTTGCATATAACTCGGCAAGTACTTCTCTAGAAACATCTCAGTGAACTTCTCCCATGTTAAGTCTTTGCCTTCCAACAACGCCTTAGAAGACTCCCACCAGAAACTTGCTTCATCTTTCAGGTAATAACTTGCATACTGAGCTTTCTTGTCGTCCTTAACTTCTGCTAACTCAAAAGCTTTTTCCATTTCTCTCAACCACGATTGCGCTTTAATCGGGTCTGGCAAACCTAAGAACTCTAGGGGATGAACAGATTGAAAATATTTGAAGTTTCCAACTTTGGGGGCCACAGGTTGTTGCAAAAGCTGAGCAAGTCTGCTCATCATGGTGGTTTCTGGGTTTACTTCTAGGTCTTGGGTGGGAATTTCTTCTTCTTGGTGATCTGGTGAGTTGGCCATTTCTTACAAACCTGATTGAGCAATTATTTAGCAATACAATGGCATGGCATATATATATAACAACAGTTTTTATAAAATCTCTTTTGCGGGTTTTAAGCTTTACCCAATTTGCACATGCAATCCTATTACTACATAATTCTCATATCAATGTTGTTTTATCATGGCACAAGGTAGGGTTTTATGATCTTTAAGCATGGTTATATGAAAACATGGTTATATAGAAACATGATATTGAGAACGGTTTATGAGATATTTAAGGTGCACAATGGAAAACAAGACAATGGATTCATTTAAACAAGGGTACATAAAGATAGTTCTGGCTATCATAGGTTCCGAAATATGATACAATAATAAAGCAGGGTTAAACAGAGGAAAAACTGGAAAATATCCCCCTATCTACCCCTAACTTCTAACAACTACTGCTACAACACAATTCTGAAATATAACAAGATAAATGAAAAGGGATCTCGGCATCTGACCAAGTATCCCAAAGCCTACCGGCGCTGAAAAACAACAATCCACGGGCTCAACCAAAAGTCCCTTCTAATCATCTAGAATCTCTCTCAACACAACCAACATCCAGCGAATGATCTTATGCAGCCTCCGGGCCTTAGCATCAGCATCACTAGTGGATGGTCCCTCATCCAATCTCCTCCTGGCAACCTGCTCCACCAACTGAATCCTAGCTCTCCACTCCTCCATCACTACTGAAGTCCTCTGCCCAGAATCTCGAATCAACCAATCCACCAAAGCTCCCAACTCAGGGATGCGGGAGTACACAAAGTCTCGATCCTGGGCTAACTTGCCACCAACACTGACAGGTACAGTCTTAGGCATCTCGGACTCTGGCTCAGGGGCAGGGGTCTCTGAATCTGGCCTCAAGGGTGAAATCTGCATAGGGATCTCACTACTCTCAGAAGGGTCCTCCTCTGGGTCTGAACTAACATACACAGGCTCCTCTGGAGAGGGTGGAATGGGGTCCATTGGGGTATCAGTCAAACTAATCTCTGAGTCTGAGTCACTACCACTACTAGGATCCTGAGAGAAAACACAAAACAGCAACCAAGAAACAGTGTTAGGGTTAATAAAGCTTCCAGCTAACTCACATCCTAACTCTAGTTTCCACTCTAACTGATACACACTTTTCTTAGACTATACCTAATAGTCTAACTCAACTCTATATGAGTCGAACTCTCTCACATTATAAATATATACCCAAAATACCCCTTTTTATTCCTAACTTGTCTCAGGGACTAGATCCTGTAGCTCTGATACCAACTTGTAATGCCCTCAATCTCGGGGTTAGGAAATGAGGACTCACACACTTTAATCTAATAATTAAATAAGCATAAACCCCGATTAACTACTAACAGGATCAACAGGATAAAGTATGAGACAAGATTACAACTACCAATCATAAAATATAACTTACAGCCCCAAACTATTATTAAATAAACAATATTGATTCCGGCTGGGAACCGACAGATAACCCATTGTATCTTTAAACATTTCCTTCTAGGCGTGAGCTCACTCAAAAATACCACTACCTGCTCTGGCAACCGAAAGCCCTCAACACAGTAGGGACCACCAGGTACGCTCTTACGAGCAGTGCGCCTAAACCTGGCCATCTTCTTGCTTAACTGCCATGGTTAGATTAAAGCAAAACATATGAGTATAAAACTCAGCAAGTAACTATAAAGCAGTTTGACGATATCAAATCACAATCTACTTTACCAAACTCAGGGCATTCTACTTTATTTGTTCTAGGTGGCAGATTTTTAGCTTTTGGGTTAAGGAAAGGTTTTGAAGGATAATGTGGGGCTTTCAAGGAATAAGGCTCAATGCAGGATGAAAGCCGACATTCATCACAAATCATTAAAGGATCATAATAGATCTTCCAAAAGAGGAAAGCTACATTAGTTCATTATATGGGATCAATCATATGATCAACAGAATTAAGAATCAGGGTTCTCGAGCTTTAAGCTTCACATTAACATAATCAACTCTTTTCAAAACAATGTAAACCATTTTCATTTTCAAGAATCAATTTACTGAACAGAAAGTTTCAGTTCCCTTTTAAATAATCATTTAGAACCCTTGATTGGATCACTTTATCTTTCCATTTCATTATAATACGGGTGATCATCCCGTACCGACCTTCATCCGGTCTTTAAGGTACCAATCGGCATAATTTCAGCCTTAAGTTGGACTAGCCCCGCTATCCTCTTACCATGACTGGACTAGTCCCACTAGCCTCTTACATCCCAATCCAATCCATCAGGAATTCGTTTGGAAAACCTTGAGTTGGAAAAACAAATAGGTTTTCTAAAATCCATTTTATCATTACCAAGAATATGAAATCATTCAGACTCTTTCGAGTCAAAACTCATTCTTAAGTCAGATTTTAAGAAAACAAGTTTAGGGAGTGATTCAAGGATAAACAAGGAAAAATTCTTAAGGATTCTGTATCAAGGATAACAAGGCATTTAAGTTAGAAGGATCAACATCTGTCTTGGGATCAATAGGGTGATCAGGAAATAAAGTATCATTAAACAGGGTTCACAAGGATAATTATAGGGTTCAATACGATTCATGGCTTAATAAATAACTTGAACATAAAGGACAGATTATCAAAGGGTTGAATCAGTAAGTTTATCAATAACAGTTTATCAAGATCAAAGGCGGGGTATCTCAAATCAATATCAGGGTTTCATAAGTTAAACAGTTCCATACTCTACATGGTATGAACAACATTCTCTTTATAATCATTTACACAAGTAATGAGAGTTACTTGCCTGAATTTGTTTTCCTGAAGGTTGAACTACTGCCACCTAGTATATCCTTTCCTTTCCTAGCCTGAATGCCCTCACGCTCCGAATCTACAATAAAACCAAAACCTTAATCAGTTTCTCAACTCTCGTTCCCAGAACGATCACTCAATACGATAACTCGATTATATCCTTGACTCGAGTATACGAATATAGCTTATACACATAAGCACATAGCACATAGCACATTCCTTTCTCGTAACTTTTATATCCTTATATACTTAACAATCGAAGCGTACTTGCTTAACCTTAGCTATTTCTCAAATCACACTAATATAACTCTTACGAGTACATGGTTTATTCACAACCAAACCTTTACGACCATAGCTATCAGTTATAGATCTTTTTAATAACAAACAATTTAATTCCCTTTTTCTTTTATTCCTTATTCGAACCATGACAACAACCAATCACACAAATGAATCACATATCTCCTAGGATTTTACATGCAATCACTTAACAAGGGATTAGAACCGATTCATTCATTTCCCTACTTGTATTCTATTCGGCCATTCACATAAAACACAACCATGTATATTCAAATTCATCTTATATAGTCGAACACAAATAATGCAAGTCACAAGAGTCATTTACGCAATTAAACTTCTTCCTTTTTAATCAAAAATCTGAATCATAATCTCGAAAATCAACATCTTCTTCTAACTATACAAGTTCGAACACAAACACCACCCAATCATTGTCATGCAATCAAATTCTCACTAGCCACTAAGATAATTAGCAAAGAAATCTACTTAATTCTCTTTTTTAAGCATAAGACCCAATCGGGTTTTCCAATAATCATGCATGCAAGGATAAATTTTGACATGCAAGGTCTTAAATTACATTCCCAACTTGCTTTAAACCTTTACTAAGTCATTCAATTCATTTAAACACCAAAACCAAGCATCACCTAGTGACTCCAACTTTAATTAACTCATTTAATCAACATGCATTCACTTAATCATCAAGCAATCTCTTCTAAATCCATTTTCTATTCGGCAAAATCAAGATTCACAACTCAAGGATTAAACGTTGACATGCATAACTTGTTCTTCTTTAAAACTAACATGCAATCACATTTTTCACTAATTAGGCTTAGAATTTACTAAGATCAAGTCATCAAACCTAATTTTCTTTTTAATTAGCACAAAGCCGAATTATAAACCCAACATGCAACCTTAAATTTTGATTTCCTAAACATCAAATGACTTTTACACACATCAATAATCAAAACAAACCTATCTCCAATCACATATTCAAGTTTTAAAGGAATTATCAACAACTCTTTTGATCTTTTCAAAAACCAAACATGCAAGGCTTTAAAATTCAAATCAACATATCGTAAAAACTCCACCGGCTCTCCTTGGATCATAGCCGGTGGTGGTTGAACTTAAGAGAGCCCGCAACGGGTCTCCTCTCGAGTTCATGACCCCAAAATCTCTTGGATTCACTCTTATAGTTTTGTATCAAGAAATCAATTTCCTTGAACACAACCATAGTGATCAATCATCAAAACACTTATACAACACTTACATGCAAATGGAAATTGAGATGTATACCGAAAATAGAGACTAAAGAGAGTAATATCTTTGAGTTTGAGTGAGGTTTTAGTGTTGCATGCAAGAGAGAGAGATGAGAGATGGAGAGAGCCGAGAGAGAGAGAGAGTAGCCGAGAGGAAGAGAGAGAAAAAGAAAGAGAAGGGGAGAGTGGGGTGCACGGGGAAGAAAAGGAAAAAGGGGGGGAGAAAGTGAATTTATACACCACCAAAACAAGGGCAAATTTGTACTTTGCTAATTCCTTTTTATGCTTATTTGTTCCTTTCTTTTTACTTAAATGTAACAAAAATCAAATATAAAATATATCTCTCTCGGAAAGTCAGAAATTATTGCAAGTGACAATTTTAACACGTAGATCTCGAAATAAGCTTTTCAACCATTACTCATAATAGATTTTTAAGCGGACGGTTGATTTATATGAATTTCACAAGCTCGTCTTAATAATAACATTTTTCCACATTAAAATCAATTTAAAATGCAAAGACCATCAAATAAATCCACTCATCATTTTTAAAAAGTCTCTAGGACTACTATGAAGATAACAAAACAAATCCCATGCTTTTATCTTACTCGGATAATTTTATAATAATGCACGAAGGTTAAATAAACCTTTATTTAAATCACATAATTCCTTTAAGTTCATAAAAATGTCACCGAGCACATAGTCATGCATACAGACAAGCAATCACACATATATGATCACATAACAACTCAGGTCTGATCATAGAATTTATCCCTTTTTAATCTTTATCCTTTTCTACGAGTACCGGGTCACGTTCAGCCTGACGGCCCGACGCTCAGCATTTCGATTACGCTTCTCATTATCTTTACCAATCGACACGTCACTTAGGACGAAATACTTTATTTAAACACTTATTTCATTCAATTACACATAATTCATATTTTATATTCTTTAATTCCTTATTAGGACGGGTTCCGTTCTACCTGACGGCCCGACAACACAACTCAACTCCTAAGCTGACTCTTTAAATTGGAACGTTTTTATTTACGCTCCTATATTCTTATATACAGAAAAGACAATTTATCAGCACTTAGTCACATAATTATAATCACATCACATAAAGCATACTTTATTCACTTAATTACGTCACAAAATTCTCAGTCGTCACAATTGTGATCAAGGAAAGGTCAACTTCTGAGGCTTCAAAGCCCAAGACAAGATCAAAAGTTGAAATTGATCCCAAGGCAAAAGGGAAAGGAAAGATTGTTGAACCAAAAAGAAACAGGAGATGAAGATTACTCAAATACGGATGGATCATATGGGCTAAATGGTTCAGGTTTTTGATGATACAGTTGCAGAAGATGAAACTGTTGAAACTCTGAAAAGAAAGAAGATAATAGAAGAATCCAAGACAACCTCTAACATAGCTCAAGTTGTTCAGAGTGAAGACATTTCAGAATAGCAAGGTATAAATGAAACAACAAATCCTGATCAAGTCATCAAGACATCAACCTCTGACAGAGCTCAAGTTGATTTGAACAAGATGACAATTGTTGATAAGAAGAAGCTGCTATGGAACAAAGCTACTCCAGTGGAACCTAAGTCCAATATAATGATTAATAAACTTACAATGTTTGGGTTAAGAGCCAAGCAACCTAGAGATAGAGCTGGATTAGGTTTTGATAAAGAAAAGATACAAACAAGAGTAGAAGTTACTCTCAGAGATCCTTTCATGTTGACAGATAAACCATATGAACAAATCAAACAAAAGCACCTTGACAAAGTATTGTCTGCTCAAATTGTGATGGATGCTCATGATAAAGATGATCTAAAAGAGAAATTGATCTTATTTCTCAATGATGGCAGAATTTACAGACTAACTGATACCGATGTGCTAAAGAAGTCTGTCAAAGAGCTTCAACATATTTACTACCTTCTGGAAGTAAAATCTGATGTTACAAGAAGATGGTCAGAATATATTTTGAAGGCTATAAGAGATCTTCTCAAAATCTCTGGTACAAAGGCTTCTCAGTACATTCCAAAAATAACTGAAGATGATGGAAGAGAAATTCCTATGAGGAAGAACTCTGCTAAGGTGGAAGTTATTCTGAAAGGAAAGTGTCTATGCTACAATGAAGACTCTTCATATCCTAGAGTTATCAGACTTGGAGATGGTCTTGAAAGAACATCTATTCCAGCACTCAGAACAACCATTTATCAAATTGGTGATAATAAAGATGAAGAACTGATGCAAGTCAAAGCATAGTTAGTTGAAGTTATGAGAAAAGATGAAGACAAACTGGTAAAAGACTCAAGGAATCACTTTGGATTCAGATTGATCCAGTGATATTGGTAAAGCTACATGTACTGTAAGTTGTAGTTAGTTGTCTAAATAAACTCTCATTGCATTTGTACTTAAATATTTTTGACATCATCAAATCTATTAACTTGTATATTTTTCATAATTTACAAGTTGGGGGAGATTGTTAGATATATTTGAGATGCCATGTCTAATCTGATTTGTGTTTAGTTTCAGAACTTAATATCAGGACTTATCAGTACTTACTGGAAATCAGACTTTACTGAAGACAGGAAGATATCAAAACTTAAGGTATCAGAACTTGTGATATCAGAACTTAAGGAGGATATGCTTCAGGAGTAAAGTGCGGCTGATTTACAGGAAAGGATCTGGACTAAACAAAGGAAGATATGCATGAAGAGTTGGACAACTAGAAGCCTTGTAAAAAGATAATATCTGATTGATATATTTTGGGAGACAGAATCATATTCCATATCAATTAGAAGATATCTTGTAACTGTGTACTATATAAACACAGTTTAGGGTTTACACTATATGTGTTATCATTCACGAGAGCATTATTGATTGTAACCTAGCAGCTCTTAGTGATATTGTTCATCACTGAGAGAGTAGTTTAACCTACTTTGTAATAGAGTTTATTATATTGAATAAACTTAATTACTGTTATATACTTGTGTTCTAAATCGATTTGATTGTATAAATCCTACATTCAACCTCCTTATATAGTATTGTGTGACCTAACAATTATATAACAATTTTTTTGTAAGTAGAATATTTCCACAAAAAGAAAATTTTAAAGCGTAAGGTCAAGAGCAAGTAAAGTAAAGTAAACAACTGGAATTGGTCAATGTTTCATCTTGTGACCCACAAGTAATATCAAACTGCAATATATGTTGAATTGTAAGTAATTGTTTTTTTCTTTTTTGGTGATTGAAAGTGATGGTCACATGACCGGCAAAGACCTAGGCTCGAAGTCAGTGTGTTAAGGCCAGCTCCAACAGTTGTGATCCAAAAATCCAAATTTGGATCACCAACCTGATCCAAGTACTGATCCAAATTTCTGATCAACTCTAATAGTGTGACCCAAATATTTGATCCAAATTACTTTTTATATATAATAATATATAAATATCATATTAAGTTTTGGATCACTACTGTTCACTGATCCAAATTTGGATCACCATTTGGATCACTGTTGGAATGGAATTTGGGGTAATCTGTCCCAAATTTGGATTTTTGGATCACTGTTGGATTTGCCCTAAAGCACCTAAATTTTCTAATGGTTAAGATTTAAGAAATGAAAACTAGATTTTGTTGGCAATGATACATGACTAATTTTATAAGGAGTATTAAAATTTATTGTTTGTAAGATTGTTTGGAAACATCTTAACCCGAGTTCTAAGCTTTTAAAATTTCATTCATTTATTATTGAGTTTAAATATAAATCTCTTTTTAGATTAGAAGTTCCACTTACGTTCACTTATTTAAAAAATGCAATTAAAATGTTATAAGAAACATTGCTGATAGGGAATAAATAAATCCTGATTACGTAGTTAATTTTGCATTAATTACACATGATTTGGGCTACAAGGCCCAATAAGAAGATATATGACATTCAGACCAAAAAGGTTAACACATTGATCAGGCATGATGGACCAGATCAGGCCTGATGGAAAAAAGAAGGCCCAAAACCCTGAATATTAATTAATTTTATAATTAATTAATAAGGGAAAAAACAGCTATTAAGATAAGTCATAGTGGGGATATAAATCCTTGTGAATTGGCCTCCAAGGAACCTCATGGGATAAGGAATCAACTTCCTACTTCCTAGGACTCCAAAGTCCATTCTAATTCTGAGACTAGACAACCAAGTCTCCTAACCCAAGTCCAATTTAAGGACTCCCAACATCTATATAAGGGGCCTCACCCCACAAATCAGAACTATATTTTTTTACTTGATCCTTGGCAATCAGCAAGGTACGTAGACATCTTGTTAAGGAAGATCGAGTCATGAAACAGAAGAGCAGTCAAATCGAGCCTTGAAGCTCACGTTTCTTAGTAATAGACACAACAATTATTATACCTTAGTTTTTGATCCATAACATTTGGCGCCGTCTGTGGGAAAGCACAACAATAACCATGGCGAGAACACGGAGAACAAACAGCGTCCTTGAAGGAGGGACACCCGCGGGGATAACCTATAACGACTCGTGTATTTCTCTATTATTTAAATATGTAATTATGGAATTATTAAATGAATAATATATGTGTATAGCTTTTGTTAGCTATATGTATATTATTTTTATCTATCTGTGCAATTGTTGAATAATTAAATAAATAAAAAATGTATATGGGTTCTGTCAGCAGGTTATTGTTTTGCTACTATGTATATGTGATGACAAGTGGATGGTATTGAGTTGTGTGGTTAATTATGGGGTGGTATGATTTTTGTTTTGTTTTTATAAGGGGGTTTAATGCAAATTTATTTACATAAATATTTGAATTATCTCTAAAATTGTTTTTATTCTTTTATAATTATAATATTTATTTTTTGGATTTTATAAAATTTAGAAATCAATATTTCATCAATTATTTAGTCCTGTACGATTTTCTGATTTCAATTATTTGTAAAATCTGTATTTAATTCCCGAATTCTTCAAAAATTATGAAACTCATATTTATTTAAGTTGGGAATATTCCGGGAATTTTAAAATTATTTTAGGAATTTTCGGAGTAAGTTTTACCCGCACGTCGAGTCGTGTAATTGATAAAAGTGGGTACAAATTACATTTTAAAAATTGTTTTTAAATTACAAAATTTACGTTTTTATTAGTTTAGGGATATTTATAATATTTTGAGACTATTTCCGTAATTTTCTGAATTCGTTTTAAGTGCACCTAGGTTCGTAGATATCGAAACGCTGAATAAAATAATAGGCTTTCAAGCAGAATAAAGATATGTGTCAAGCTTCCAGTACTTGGTAGGATGGTCTTGTACTTTTAGTTCAGTTGCTGCTGCGTGATTTTAGTTCTGTTGGTCTTGTACTTTTGGTTCAGTTTAATTATTTTATGCAGATAAAGTATTTGAGTAAACTTCGTGATATAAAAATATTGTTTGCGGGAAATATGACTTAATCGGCGAAATTTTGTGTTGGAAACCCGAGAATTAATCGGGTACCCGCGAAATTTTACCGCCGTCCGCGATGACTTTTTACTAGCGGATCGTGGACGGTGATGACGATGTTCTGAGTCCTAAATTTTATAAATAAATAAAATGATTTGTATAAAATGTTTTTGAAAATAAATTGTATATTGGAGTTGTATGTAAATAATTACGAGATTATGGAATTGATGTGGAATTAAAATTTGTGGATTGATGTGATTGTTGACGTCGAGTTGTTCGACGGGTAGGCTGATAAACAGAGAAGGTACTGCCCGAATTTTTGAAAATTAAATTCGAAAATGTGGGGCGTACCCTGTAATTATCGCAACGTCGAACGGGTATAAATAAGTATATACATATATATGTACGAAACCTGATTGTATGCTGTGATGAATGTGCTGTCAAAATCCAGTAACCCTAATTTCGTAAAATGACGGGTATACGTATTTCTGAAAATGAACACCAAACCGATTTCTCGAGAACGTGAACTCTGATTGTTGGGTGTGTTATTGTATTATAATAATTTATATAATTACGAGTCGGGTTTGAATATCATTGGGTAGAATTGGTGTCGAGGATATGTCAAGCATAAAGACGTCTAACGTAGGGTATTTCGGCTCTGTAGGTTCTAGTCGAAGGACTCAGGAATTGATTTCGAACTAAGATAATCTAGTGATCAGTCGGCAAGTGCCTTGAGGTTCCCAAGCGAAGAACCCTGAGAGTCCTGGATACTATCTTGAGATAGATTGCTGCAAAGCAGGGATATCTTCTAGTGAGACAGTCATTTTTCCATGAGAGCCCGAACGTTCAAGTCTATCAAAATCAGTCAGTGATAGTCGTAAAGCTCTACAAGGCAAGTACCCCTGACCATTCTTTTGTGGTTCAGTGCATATGAATAGCTAAATGTTTTACTTTCGTAATGGAACAGAAACGTTTTAAGTTGCGTATCCCCGTAGTTATAAATCACTGTTTTTAAATTGTTTCGGGAAAAAGTAACTTCAAAAGGTACCTATCTCGAATGGAATGATTTGGAAATGAATTTTATATGTATGCTGGTTAAATAAATGATTTTGAAAATGAGATAGGTACAAGTATTTTGAAAACTGGATAAAACGGTCAGATATGGGATACATTGGGGCCAGAGTAGGCCTATTGAGGTGGCGTAAGAGGCTAATTCGGTTGCGCGCACTATAAAACTGATTAGTCCAGCAGGTCAGAGACCTAGCTAGTATCTGAGTTCCGGAACAGGTATATAGGATGGCAGTGGGAGCTGTCCGGTGTTGATAGCCTGATCAACTATTTTCACATATCCACTAAGTATCTGATTTGGGTTTTGTGGTTCCGTAATGGAACAAGTGATTTATACAAGTGGATTTGGAAATGAAGATAGCATGCTAAAATTGAACTCTGGCATTTACACAGCACACTACTATGTTGTTTTGATAAAGCATGCTAGTTTTGATATCCAGTTTATGAATTGTTTTACATATCTTGCAAACGAGCTATAATCTATGTTCCTATCACTGTTTAATCGTAAACTGTTTTATTGTTATTCATATAGTGGTACTGCTGAGCAACTGATTGCTCACCCTTGCAGAATATTTTATATATGTATTGCAGATGCCTAGGAGATTCTTGCGCGATAGTCAGGGCAGAGTTCCATCTCCTTTCGTGTCAGGCCCCTCTGAGGTAGTTGTGTTGGACCAAAGATGGTCTATTGAGTTATTGTATTAAGTTAGTTGCGTCAGGATGATTGTTGTAAGTAGAGTTGTGCTAGTCGTAACCTAAATCATACTTGAACCTGGAAAAGGTCTTGGCAAAGGGGTTTTGGTTAGGTATAATTAATGCTTTAGATTATATTATGTTTATTATTATTGTTGCTGGTGACGTCAACTCCTGACCCCAGGGTTGAGGCTGTCATAATTGGTATCAGAGCTATAGGTTTGAGTCCCTGATTTAGGTTCAGAGGAGAGTCAAAAGAGTACAGGATGGTATATATATATATATATGTGAGTCAGCAACTCAATCAGAGGAGCGAGTCTATGAGTTTAGTCAAGGGTTTCGGAAGCGTAACCCTGACGTTTATTGAGGATGAACTGGAATTGCCCTAACTTAGAGTACGTTCCCTTCGTATATGTAGTATTAGTAACGTTTGATAGAGATTTCTAGTTTTCCCTCGAGAAAATGAGTTTGATTGCGAGGATTCAGCATTGAGCGGGCTTTTGTTGAGTCAGCTGAGAAGACGCCAATGTTAATTCTAAATATCACCTTTTATGTGTCAAGGAATATTATTGGACTGATTGTGTGATCTTGTTGAGTTCAGATAGCGTGATAATAGTCAGGGGCTGTTATGACGACTAAGTTTGGTAGTGAAGATGGATTAGAATGGGAGGTGATATCTTTGAACTCTTTTATTTCCTTCCTTGAAATGTATTTTATCTCCAGAGTAATTGTTTCTTATTCTATAAGTTGTTTATCTTTCTTGTGAGAAAGTTGTGAACCCGAGGTAAGCTACTTAGGGTTCTGTTGATCTCCTTACAAATCAGATTCTTTCTTTCCTATTTTTGAATTTCTTATCTGAATATTGTTTCTTTCCTTGGTGACTTTTCGGTTGATTGGGGCAAACAATGCATATGAATTGACCATTTATCGATGTGACAAAAGGGTCTGGTGGGACGCCACCGAGTTATGTGTTGTGACTGTATGGTACTAAGACTGGCCATCTTATGTACTTGTATGGTTGCTCTCAGTCATACCTGTGTTTTCTTCTCCTGTCCTCCCCGTAATATTGATCCTTTGACTTTGACATTTCAGTTGAAGTCCCGAGGCAGTAGATTGTTAGTAGCTTTTGTAATTAGACAGTCCTGGTCATTGAAAGTAATTGAGAGTTAACTGTCTGGAGAAAATAGAAGTTTTGCATCGGGTTGCTAGTATCTCAGAAACGATAATAGTAGAGAGGATTTATGACTCGATATGGAAGGTTGCGACTTTAGAAAAGTTAACTTTGTGGAAGATAGGTTATGGTAGGAGATAAGAAGTCGCCTTGGGAAGAGAGGCTAATTTAGTGATTGATGAATCACTTGAGGGTGATGAAAAATCATCCCTGGAGGAATGGTTGGTTGAAATTTGGACCATGGTGCCTAGAGGAGTCTAGCATTCCTTAAGCTTGACTTGAATTACTAGTGGGTTCTGTGTAATTGGTCCTTCAGAGAATTAAGTCAGGCTTTTATTAAGCAGTTCATCAGTGGGAGAGTGCATGAGAAAAGTTCAGCATCCCTCATGAGCATTGTGCAGGGAGCAAAGGAATCCTTGAGAGACTACCTGAATCGTTTCACGAAGAAAGCTTTAAAAGTCCCGGACCTTGATGACAAGGTAGCCATGATAGCACTACAACAGGGAACTAGGGATGAGTTCTTCAAGATGTCCTTGGCCAAGCGCCCCCCTGAGAGTATGTTGCAACTCCAGGATAGGGCCGGGAAGTACATCAAGGTGGAAGAGAGCATGAGGAAGACCGTAGTGAGCAACGAGCCCGCTGGAGGCAAGAAGCGGAAAACTGATCTGGAGTATGTCGCTAAGGACAAGTATCCTAGAACCGAGCAAAACCCTGATTCAACCCCTAAGAAGGGAGGGCCTGGGCAAAAATTCACTGAATATGCTAAGCTGAATGCTTCTAGAAGCCAGATCTTGATGGAAATCAAGAAAGACCAAGATATTCGTTGGCCTAAACCCTTGAAGGAAGATTCGGCCAAGTTAGACAAGAGAAAATATTATAGATTTCATAAAGATGTTGGTCATGACACCGATGAGTGTAGGAAACTAAAAGATAAAATAGAGTTCCTCATTCGGAAAGGAAGATTGAACAAGTACACTGGGGAAGGAAGAGATGGGAATAACAATGGAAGAAAGAACCCTGAAGATCGTAGGAGGGACCAAGACGATCAGGGGAGGAATCCCCAGCCTAAGGGGACCGGTGATAAATACAATCTTTGGAGGACCACGAGCCCGAGGACACGGTGATAAATACAATCTTTGGAGGACCACAACCCCGAGGACCTGTGATAAACATGATTTTTAGAGGACCAACTGTTGCTGGATTATCCAAGAACTCCAGAAAGTATATGCCAGGGAGGTTATGCATATTTTTGGAGGACCAACTTGGTTTCGATTCCTTTAGCTCCTGAGGATCCTGATAAAGTGACTTTCGTTGGAGCCACACTAGAGGAGCCCCTTAGAGGGAGGTTGGTCAAATTTTTGCAAGAAAATAGTGATGTATTTGCATGGTCGGCAGCTGATATGCCATGCATAGACCCAGAACTAATTACTCACAAGCTGAATGTGGATCCGAGTCGGAAGATGGTGAAGCAAAAGAAAAGAAGTTTTGCCCCAGAGAGGCAAGAAGCTATAAAACAAGAAGTAGAGAAGCTCTTAGAGGCTGGTTTCATTGAGGAGATACAATTTCCAGAATGGTTAGCAAACCCTGTAATGGTGAAGAAGGCCAATGGAAAATGGAGGATGTGTATGGACTTCACTGATCTGAATGACGCATGCCCTAAGGACTGTTTCCCGCTACCAAGGATAGATACTTTGATAAATGCCACTGTTGGACATGAGATGCTGAGCTTCATGGATGGATTTAGTGGATACAATCAGATCAAGATGCATAAGGACGACATCCCAAAGGTATCATTCATCACTGACTTTGGTGTTTATTATTATCTTGTTATGGAATTTGGTCTCAAGAATGCAGGAGCCACCTATCAAAGGTTGGTAAACAAATTTTTAAGGATCTTATTGGAAAGACCATGGAAGTTTATGTTGATGACATGTTAGTCAAGAGTCTAGTGAAGACTGGCCATATAACCCATTTGAGGGAAGCTTTCGAGGTCTTGAGGTACCACAAGATGATGTCAAATCCTACAAAGTGTGCTTTTGAAGTAGGATCTGGAAAGTTTTTGATATTGATGGTCTCCAAGAGAGGAATCGAGGCCAATCCCAATAAAATAAAGGAAATCCTGGACATGGAGCCCCCAAAAACTATCAAAGATGTTCAAAAGCTCACTGAAAGGGTTGTTGCATTGGGACGATTCATCTCAAAGTCTGAAGACAAGTGTTTGTCGTTCTTCAAGTCTTTAAAGAAGGTTAAGGATTTTGTATGGAGTGAAGAAAGCCAGAAGGCATTCGAGGAATTAAAGAAATATATGGCTCATGCCCCATTGTTGGCCAACCCAGCTTCGAATGAAGTTTTATACTTATATTTGGCCATTTCAGAGAGTGCCTTGAGCATTGTATTGGTTAAGGAGGAACTGAAAATCCAGAAACCCGTGTACTATATCAGTAAAATTCTCTATGGAGCTGAGTTGAGTTATTCAACTATTGAGAAGTTTGCTTTAGCCTTAGTAATGGCTTCGAGAAAGCTCTATCCTTACTTCCAGATTCATAAAATTGAGGTGCTAACAAATCAACCCCTGAGAAATATCATTCACAGTCCCAAGGTTAGTGGGAGGTTGATCAAGTGGGCAATAGAGCTGGGAGAATTCGACATCAAGTATAAACCATGAACGGCAATAAAAGCCCAAGCATTAGCTGATTTCGTGGTGGAATGTACCATACCCAACCAAGAAGTCGGGGGCAGGAAGATACCATACCTCAAGACAAGGAAGTTGATAAGGGGGACAAAGAACAGGATGATAAGGAGAAAGAATATTGGGTTCTCTATTTTGATGGAGCATCAAAAACAAATTCAAGTGGAGCAGGTTTGGTTTTACAAAGCCCTGATGGGTTCTTGATTGAGTATGCCATGAAGTTAGACTTCCCGACCACAAATAATGAGGCAGAATATGAAGCTCTGATAGCTAGCCTCGGCCTAGCAGGGACACTGAGAGTCAAGAACTTGAAGGTATATGGAGACTCGAAGCTGGTTATATCCCAGGTGAAGGGAGAGTTTGAGGCAAGGGATGATACGATGGCTAAATATGTCCTTCTAGTATGGGCTGTAATTACCCAATTCGATGAATGTCATGTTGAGCATATTCCAAGGGAGGAAAATGCTAAGGCAGATGCCTTATCAAAGTTTGCTTCATCTGAGATAGAGGAAAGTTTAGAAAGTGTATACTTCCGCGTTCTGAAGACACAGAGCATTGACGTTAAGCTTGTAGCTCCTATAGGTCTGGGGACATCATGGATAGATCCCATTAAGACTCACATTCAAATTGGTTGGTTGCCAAATGATGCTATTGAAGCACGAAAGTTGGTTGTTCGAGCACTAAGATACTCTTTGATAGATGGGATTTTGTATAAAAGGTCTTATGTGGTTCCTTACTTAAGGTGTCTCAGGCCCGATGAGGCACGCTTGGCTCTTGAAGAAGTACATGAAGGTATCTGTGGGCAACACTTGGGGGGCAGAGCACTAGCTCATAAGATAACCCGTTTAGGCTTCTATTGGCCAGAAATGATGGCTGATGCCAAAGAATATGTGAAGAAGTGTGATCACTGTCAGAAGCATGCACCTGTCGTTAGATAACCCCCCGAGATGCTGACCTCCATCAACTCACCCATCGCCTTTGCTATGTGGAGAATGGATATACTTGGGCCTTTCCCCATGGCCACGGCACAAAGGAAGTTTCTGATTGTAGCCATTGATTATTTTACTAAGTGGATTAAAGCCAAGACCTTGGCCAAAATCACAACTAAGCAGGTTGCACAATTCCTGTGGGAAAATATCATGTGCCGGTATGGAATTCCCCGCATCCTAGTCTGTTAGGTCACACACACACTGTAGAGGGGGTGAATACAGTGTATAGTACTCTCAAATCAAACTTTAAGAACTTAAGTAACAGAAAACAAACTTTATTGAAACAATAAACTCTGTTACAATATGGAACTGTTACCTCTCAGTGATGAACAAATATCACGAGAGCTGCTAGGGTTACAATGAATAATCTTCTCTAATATGATAACACTTATAGTGTAAACCCTATGTCTGTGTTTATATACTACACAGTTACAAGATAATCGCTAATTGATATGGAATATAATTCTGCTTCCTAAAATATATCAATCAGATATCTTTTCTTCCAAGTATTCCATTCTTTACAGAATTCCTTCTTCATGCATATCTCTTCTTATGTTTATATTGATCTTCTTTCCTTTAATCAGCTACTGTCCTTATCTGATCGTCCTTCAGCACTTAAGTTCTGATATCTATCTTCTGATGATTATCTCCTGATAACATACGTACTGATATCCTTAAGTCCTGACTTTCAGTATAAGTACTGATCAACAGTTAAGTACTGATTTATCCTGTTCAAGTAAGATCTGAAAGCTAAACATAAAACATATTAGCCATGACATTATCAAATATATCTAACAATCTCCCCCAACTTGTAAATTAACATAATATACAAGTTTAACAGATATTTGATGATGTCAAAAACATTAAGTACAAATGCATGAGAATTAGACTAGATAACTACAACTTACAGTCCTTAAAGCTTTTACCAATTTCAACTTCTGATAACAACTTCAGTCTGTATAAATATCAGAATTTAAGCAGTTGTAGATCTTCGACTTGGCTTCATCATTTTCTGATCTCTCTGATGTCAGGAGTTGTTCTGAGATAGTTCTTCAACAAACATTTCTCAGCATATCTGTGTTCATCAACCATTCTCCTTTTGACATCTTTAAGCTCTGCAGTATCTTCACCAGTTTGAAAGATTGCAGCTCTGAGATCATTGATCTTTGCTTTTCTCAACTCCTGATCTAGTCTTATGACATAAGCTTTGTCAGACTCTAGATTGAATTCAAGTCCCTTAATACCAAGATATGTTCTGATCTGTGCAGTATTAGGCTTCATATCAACAATATCACCATTGTGATCTCTGTACTTTGGAACATATATGTTGTCAGACTTAACAGAATAAAGCCTTTTCTGTCTCTGAATCTGTTCTTTTAAGTAGTTTGCAGCAGTCCCTGTTATTCTGTCATCCACTTGAAGTAAGAAAAGTACATGTTCCAATTCTTCAAAATACTTCAATGGAATGGCATTTTGTCTTATATGATAAACCCTACCATCTGTCATGAGATACAACATGATGTATTCTTTCAAGTAGGTATGGTAAACCATCTGTACAGATTCCAGTTGATTCAATCTCTCAGGAGTTACTCCAATACCTGGTTCACTCAAGGAAGTTGGATCATTGGTAGTGTTGTGTACTCTTCTTTCATCAGCACTTCCCAATCCAGTTTTATCTCTAGCTTCCTTTCCAGTAACTACTCTTGCTTCAAAACCACTTGCAGTAGTCTTCAAAGATTGAGTCTGTTTTGCTTTAGTGAATCCTGGTAAGAGTGTCTTTGATCTATTTTCTGATATCAAGTTAACTTGAGCTATGTCAGAGGTTACTTGCTTCTTCTGAATATCAGAACTTACAATTTCCTGACTCTGAACAACTTGAGCCATGTCAGAGGTTGTTTTAAGAACTTTTTTTGTAGTCAGAGCAAGATCATCCTTTTCATCAGTAATTTCTTCTTCCTCAGGAGGTACATAAACCTTGATAGGTTCACCAACCTTTTTTTTACCCTTGGATCTTGGATCTATCTGTGGTTGTGATCTATCCAATGTTGCTTCAGTATGTGTCCTTTCTTTGATCACAATGCCTTTGAGTTTTGGAAGTGATTTTTTACCAGAAGCTTCAGATTTAGATATGACTTTCTCTGATTTAAGTCTGGTTTCTTCTTCCTTTAAACTTTCCAAGTCCATTCCTGGATTTTCTTGAAGAAATAACTGTCTTGACATTTCCTCATCAAGATCTAGAAGTTCATCAGAACTTATCCTTTTACCAGCAACAGAACTTATTCTTTTCCCAGTATCAGAACTTGTCCTGTGACTAGCTTATCTTGATGTAAACCTTCTACCTTGACTATGACCGCTACCCATTCCAGAGTATCCTTGATCATCATTTCCATCATCCTTTCCTTGCAGGGTCTTGTTAGTTTTGCATTTGGACTTAATTACCTTCTCCCCCTTTTTGGCATCAGCTGGTAGTAAAAGAGAGATAAGTAATTCCACTGAGGATTGGATTTCAGTAAGTTGAGATTGCTGAGAAGCTTGATTTGTCAGAATTTCATTAATCTGAGCTTGTTGTTTCTCTTGAGTTTGCTCAATATAAGCAATCCTGTCAATGGTAGGTTGAAAGAACTTTTTCTTATCAATTTTCCAAACTTGTTCCTGTTTGATAAAGTTCTCCTGAATCTTGTGTAGCTCTGCATGAGTAGTTGAATGAAGACCTTGTAGATACTTAGTACTCAATGCAGTGACTCTAAGCTGGGTTTTAAAATCATCAGAATTTAACATTTCATCAGCTTTAGTCAAGTGCTCAGCAAAATGTTTGTCAGTTGGAACACATGAAACTGAGTTCCATTCCTTAGTCCACTCCTGACCTGCAGGAGTTTCACTCCAAGGTACTGGTGCTTCCCCGGTAACAAACTTCTTTACCAGTTCAGACTTAGGAAGAGTCTGTTGAGGAGTATGTCCTGAAGGACCTGCTTCATCAGCATCTACAGTTGGTGCAGCATCACCAGTATCTCCAGCATTTGCAGCATCAGAACTTAAAGAATCAGTATCTTCTGATAAGACAACAGTGTGAGTAGCAATGGAGGCTTCAGCATCCTCTAATTGCTGAACTGATACTAAGTTTTGATCAACAGCCATATCCTGATGCTCACCTAAAGTCTGATCATCATCATCTTGATGTAGAGAAGGTGTTGTTGATAACTCTGGAGTTTGAACAGCATCAGTAACAGGTGTTGTGGAAGGATTATTTGCTTTTGGAGCTTCTAAGAGAAATACTTCAGACACAACCAAGTGTTGAACATCAATATCAGCACTTGTGCCTGGATCAACAAGAGACACAGATGGTGAGTTAGCCTTGTCAGATACAGCTTCCTGAGATGGAGTTGATGGAGAAGAAGTGACTGGAGCAAATTCCTTGTCTTATGAGATCAGAGATTCCTGATCCCCTTCCTTAGCTGCTTCCTCTTCATCATCTGAAACTGGCCTTTGTGCCCTCTGTTTCTTGTACTTTCTTGTTGATTTGGATTCCTTGGGAGTTTCAGGAACTGTCATTCGACTAAGCCTCTTGAGAAGCCTAGAACCCCCAATTTCAGAATCCTTCTGAGAAATCTCTTTCTCAGCTTCAGTTACAACAGGTTCTCTAGCAGGAACCGGTTCCTCAGAATCAGATTCATCTCTCAATGCAATCCTCCTTCTCTTTTGAGGTGTTTGAGGAACATTCTTTGTCCTCTTTGGCTTAGAAGATGAAGATTTCACAGTAGGTGCTGAAGATGAAGGTTGAGCAGTCTGTGAAGTGGAGAGATAGGATTTGAGATATATTCTGAGGGTAGGTTGAGTAGTATGAGAGGTAGATACTGAGGTTGATGGATTTTGGGTGTTTGGAGTTGGTTGGACATCAGAGTAAACAGATCTATAAGTATCAGGATCAGCATTTACTAGGATCTGTTTTACAGACTGAGGAATCTGTAATGGTCTAACCACTTTTTTCTTAGTATCAGCATTTACCAGGTCATTAAAGTATCGTTTTGCAACCTTAAAAGGTGGGATTTTGGTGCTGACTAAATGAGGTTCATCAGTACAATAAGTGTAAATAAGTTGACAGAATCTAGCAAAATAAACAACATATCGATCCTCTGTCATCCTATCCCCAATAAAACCAATTATTCCAGTTGCAAAATCAAAATGAGTTTGATGAATAATAGCATACCCTATGTGCTGACTCAGAATTGGGATAACATCAAAATTCGAACATTTGTTCCCAAAAGCTTTGGTGATGCAATCAAAGAAGAAACTCCATTCTCTTCTGATATTAGCCCGTTTCAACTGTCCAAGTTTCGTCAGACTCTTTTAATATCATCCCAATTCAGCCATTAACTCCCGAAGGGCTGAGTCCTCTAGAATTGAGAAAGTACAATCTTCTGGAAGATGTAAAGCCCTGCGTACTGTACCAGGAATGACTACAAAGGATGAATCACCCACTTGGAAGATAATACTGGGAGTTCCACGTTGACCACCATCATCAAAAAGTCCAGTCCTCCAAAACCTCAGAACTTGTTGGCTTGAAAAGAATTCAGGTTGTGTTAATGCATACCCAACCTCACTATGTACAAGAAGATCTTGCACAAAGTGCAATTCAGATGGAGATTCAGTGTGATCAAGAACTGCAGCATAGTTGTTGGGGACAAACTTAGCTCCATCAATGATTAAATCCTTTGGTGCCATGTAAAAAAAATTGAGATTCAAGTATGCCTGTGAGGTGTTTGATATAATGTCTGTATGAAAAACCAACGTGAGAAATAAAGAGAAAGAGAGTAAAAGTAAGGAGAGAGATAAAATATGAAGAAAATAAAAGATTAAAGAAATCTTCTCTCTGTTGTACTTATACTCTGAACAAAAATGTTACCGTTGGACACCTGTCAGACATGCAGTAATAACGGACAGTTACTGGGCTCGAGAAAACAGGAATCATTACTTACCCATTTGCCTAGTTTCAAGCAAAAACCGTTCCATTTATCAAGAGAAACAGTTTTAATTCAAAATTTAAACCGTTATCACTGATTGAATTATTTTTCATTGCATCATTAATATTCTGAAAATACATCACATGAAAATGACCAAGATAAATTAGATAAGTAAGTGCTGAAAACGAGTCAGAACTTAATATAAAACAAAATTTATATGGTCATCAGAATATCAATCAAGATTTATCAACACAAGATAAAAGAACTCAGAGACAAAATCTTGAAGTAAAAACAACTTTCATTAATATATCAAGACAATACATTCATGAAATGGAAATTACATCAATACTTAGACAAGATTTTCCCTAAGCTTCTAAACCTAACATCAACAGCCTTAGTCCTAGATAAGAAGCCTGACAAAGCTGATGATGAAGAAAAACAGGAAGAAGACAAGATTAAGTCATCTTCTTCTTCCTACTCTCAACAAACAGAATGGCGAGTCGGATGATTCGCTCTTGCTGGCGAAGATGATGAAGATGAAGTTCTCTTCGAACGGCCACCAGATCACGTTTGATAACCTCTGGAAATTGAATCCAGAGATTGTGAGGAATGTTGGTGATAGGGTATGGAGTTGGAATTCCATTCAAAAAGACATGAACAGTCTCATCACCATAATTGTAGAACCAGCCAAATTCAGCCATTTGTGATGATAAATGAAAAACGAGAGTGAGTTTGTGATAAAACTGTGATGGGAAGGCTGATGTGAAGTGGTTGCATATATAGGCAAGAGAATGCCAGGAGACGCAAAGAAATTGAATGCTGACATGTAGAATTAATTCTACCTCGTCTCCCTAGACTGTGAAAAAGAATAACATTCATTGGAAAGAGGAAACATGGTTTAAAGCGCACAAGAAACAAGTAACATTGGATTGTTCAGGTACAAATACCATTAACCCTAACCATAGTGACTATTAATCTTCCACTTTAACATATTCAAGTTCGAACTGAGACTGTTACCAAATTTTAATCACAAATAAGCCAAGTAAAAGATTAGACTGTAATATCAGAACTTAGACTTATATCAGAACTTAACAGTCATCAGAACATAATTTCTTAACTCGAAAAAGGAATGCCCATCTTAGTAAATCCTCATACAAGTTCTGAGTTATAGACTGCAGAACTTAATCATTAGAACGTGTAACTAGAGCTTGTCCTCAGAATTTGTGCAAAATGACACAATGACTATTTATCTAAAATAACATAGACCTCCACAGAAATTTTCATCATTCAGATGGAGTGATTAGTGTGTGCATTAAGCTAAATAACAGACAAAGAGTAAAGTCTGATTCACTTCAGTACATCTTAGAAATAAGGCATAACTAAAATTTTGCTAAAGAGCTGTCATTGTCCTGAAACCTACTGATGAATGAGTTCATGCTTGAGTTCACCTCAACTGTTTTGTGCTAATTTTATGCATCTTTTGAAATTCTATTTTACAGTGGCTTCTCAGTATAAGTGAGTCACGACTGCTTATCAGAATTTATGCTATTATTAGAGTATTTCTCCAGTAATCATAGAGTGTGAAAAGTCACCAAGAAAATATTTTGCTTTTCTAATGCATATTTACTTAATACCAGCAATGCACTTGGGTCGTCCCTTCCACATTTTTACTCTAGATCTCAAAGGAGTACCTGATTTTATTCTTTGATCTTTTTGCTTTTTCTTTTGATAAGTGAGGTTTATCAGCACTTAGTACATTCAGCAGTTTTACTAGTATCAGAACTCAACAGATGAGTAGCATTATTCTAATTTATGACTTAGTAATAAGATATACAAAGTAAACTTAACTAAGCTCAATTATCAGAATTTGCTAGTGTCATAAGATTTCCACTGAAATAATTACTTCTTACATGGAATTATTTGTTTATTGAAGACTACTAGGTCAGTATCTAGCACAGTTATCCTCATAGGATTGAATAGGTACTAGAACAGACATATCACTTATCAGAGTTTAGAAATATATATCAGACAACAGTCAGTACTTAAAGATATTTATCAATTAAGCACAGAATACACAATGAGATTAATTCTGTAAATACTGAGCATAAAGTCTGATAACACAGAACAAGACTAAGCAGATTTAGAGAAAGAACCTGAAACCATTCCAAGTTCATTTACCAATCTTGTAAAAGTAGCTTCACACAGTGGTTTTGTGAAGATATCTGCTAGTTGTTGATCTGTGGGAACAAAATGCAATTCCACTGTACCTTCATCCACATGTTCCCTGATGAAGTGGTACCTGATACTGATGTGCTTTGTCATAGAGTGTTGAACTGGATTACCTGTCATAGCAATAGCACTTTGATTATCACACTAAATAGGGATTTTGAAATATGTTTACCCATAATCCAGTAACTGATTTTTCATCCAAAGAATTTATGCACAACAGCTTCCTGCAGCAATATACTCTGCTTCTGCAGCTGACGTGGAAATTAACTTTTGTTTCTTGCTATACCAAGAAACCAATCTGCCTCCAAGAAATTGGCAGCTTCCACTTGTGCTTTTCCTGTCAATTTTGCAACCTGCAAAATCTGCATCTGAGTAACCTATTAGTTTAAAATCTGATTCTCTAGGATACCATAATCCCAGAGCAGCTGTTCCTTTAAGATACTTAAAGATTCTTTTTACAGCTGTTAAGTGAGGTTCTCTTGGATCTGCTTGAAATCTTGCACAAAGACAGGTAGCATACATGATATCAGGTCTACTAGCAGTTAGATAGAGTAGAGAGCCAATCATACCTCTGTAGTCAGTAATATCTACTGATTTACCGGTATCCTTATCCAGTTTTATTGCAGTAGCCATTGGAGTGGATGTACTTGAACAATCTTGCATTCCAAATTTCTTCAGCAAGTTTCTGGTGTACTTGGTTTGACAAATAAAAGTGCCTTCCTCATTCTGCTTGACTTGAAGGCCCGGAAAATAGCTAAGTTCCCCCATCATACTCATCTGATATCTTGACTACATTAGTTTGGCAAACTTCTTGTAAAGTTTGTCATTTGTAGATCCAAAAATGATATCATCAACATAAATTTGGACCAGAAGTAAGTCCTTTCCATGATTGAGGTAGAACAGTGTTTTGTCTATTGTCCCTCTGTTGAATCCACTTTCCAGAAGAAACTGAGCTAAAGTCTCATACCATGCTCTAGGAGCTTGCTTAAGTCCATAAAGTGCTTTATCAAGCCTGTAGACATAATCTGGATGTTTGGTATCTAAAAAACCTGGAGGTTGTTCAACATATACCTCCTCCTCCAATTCTCCATTGAGAAAAGCACTTTTCACATCCATTTGAAAGACAGTAAACTTTTTGTGAACAACATAAGCCAAGAATATCCTTATGGCTTCTAACCTAGCAACTGGTGCAAATGTTTCATCATAATCAATTCCCTCCTGTTGAGAATATCCTTTTGCAACCAGCCTTGCCTTATTCCTTGTAATTATGCCATCACTGTCAGTTTTGTTTCTGAATACCCACTTTGTACCAACAACAGATCTATTCTTTGGTCTTGGCACTAGGGTCCAGACTTTGTTTCTTTCAAATTCATTCAACTCTTCCTGCATTGCTTGCACCCAATCAGCATCTTGAAGAGCTTCTTCCACTTTCTTTGGCTCAGTCTGAGAGAGAAAATAATTGTAAAGACATTCATTTGAAGTACCTGTTCTAGTTCTGACACCTGCATCAGGATTTCCAATTATCAAATCAGGTGTATGTGATTTTGTCCACTTCCTTGCAGATGGAAGGTTTTCTCTAGAACTGGATGCTCCCCCATGATCCATGCTATCTTCATTTTCATTTTCTGATGCTCCCCCTGAAACTATGCTCTCTTAGTTGGATTCTTCTGTATTTAGATTTTCAGCACTATCAGAACTTGGCTTATCAGAACTTGACGAATCAGAACTTGAAGAGCCAGATGCATGTTCTGATGTCTCTTGAGATGTGGTAGGATCTTGAGTGTGCTCCCCCTGCATAGGTGCATCTTGCTTTGACGTAGTCACCACAGTTTCAATAACATCAGAGTTTAATCCATCAGAGTTTACAGTATCAGGACTTAGACTGTCAGGATCTTCAGTATCAGAATTTGAGTCTTCATTTTCAAATCTCAGCTGATCATGGTCAATGAAATCTTCAAGACCAGTAATCTTTTTGTCATCAAAAGAGACATTGATAGATTCCATGACCACTTTTGTTCTCAAATTATAGACTCTGAAGGCTTTTGTGGAAAGTGGATATCCAACAAAGATTCCTTCATCAGCTTTTAGATCAAACTTTGATAGTTGTTCAGGATGAGTCTTGAGAACAAAACACTTGCATCCAAATACATGAAAATATTTCAGATTTGGCTTCTTTTTCTTCACCATCTCATATGGTGTTTTTCCATGCTTGTTAATGAGTGTTGCATTTTGAGTAGAACAAGCAGTCTGCACAGCTTCAGCCCAGAAATAGGTTGGAAGCTTTTCTTCTTCAAGCATTGTACGTGCAGCTTCAACGAGAGTTCTATTCTTCCTTTCAACAACTCCATTTTGCTGTGGAGTTCCAGGAGCAGAAAATTCCTGCTTTATTCCATGGCTTTTGCAGAACTCTTCCATTATCAAATTCTTGAACTCAGTGCCATTATCACTCCTTAAAACTTTCACAGAATCTTTGACCATTTTATCCAGATGTTTGATATGATCAATCAAGGTTGATGCAGTTTCACTTTTTGTATGCAAGAAATACACCCATGTGTATCCTCATCCACTATGACCAACGCATACTTCTTCTTTGCAATAGACATGACATTTACTGGACCAAATAGATCAACATGTAGTAGATGATAAGGCTCAAGAATTGATGATTCAGTCTTGCTCTTGAATGAAGATTTCCTTTGTTTGGCTTTCTGACATGAATCACAAAGACCATCAGGAACAAATACTGTGTTTGGCAATCCTCTCACAAGATCTTTCTCGACCAGTTCATTTATATTGTTGAAATTTAAATGAGAGAGTTTCTTATGCCAATTCCAGCTTTCTTCAATTGATGCTCTACTCATCAGACAGATTGCAGAACCATCAGTACTTGTTGAAAGCTTAGCTTCATAAATGTTACCACGCCTGTATCCTTTCAGAACAACTGTGCCTTTAGATTTACTCACAATTTCACAGTGTTCTTCAAAGAAATCAACATGATAACCTCTGTCACAGATTTGACTTATACTCAGTAGGTTGTGTTTAAGTCCTGAGACCAGAGCTACTTGTTGAATTATGACATTTCCAAGATTGATATTGCCATATCCCAATATTTTTCCAATGTTGCCATCTCCATAAGAAACACTTGGGCCAGCTTTCTCCACAAAGTCTGATAGCAGGGCCTTATTTCCAGTCATATGTCCTGAACATCCACTGTCCAGAACTAGAATATTTTTCCTGTTGCCCTGCAATCACAAAGACCACTAATTATTAGTTTTAAGGACCCAGACTTGCTTGGATCCTTTGGCCTTATTAAGTTTGTTAACATTTGCAGCGGATTTAGCATCATAGTTTATGTTAACATTTTTCTTATCAGAACTTACACTATCAGACTTTGTATCAGAATTTACACTAGAAGGAACAATGGAAACTTTCTTCAAAGAAGGTTTTATTTGATAATAATCATAGTACAAGCTATGATATTCCTTACAAGTATAAATGGAATGCCATAAACTACCACAATGAAAACAAGGATTTTGTGGTTTGTATCTAACAGACTGACTCTTAACTCCTGACTTTGAAGTTAAGGAGTTAATATTCTTATTCTTCCTGCAAAAAGAAGCCAGATGGTTAGAACTTCCACAGTTATGACATGTTTTCCTAGAAGCATCAGGAACAGGTTTATAATTATTGCTTTTATTCACTCCTTCCTTTCCATTCCTATTTTTCCTAGGTGATTTTACCTTGTTTGCATTCTTAACATCTTTCAGCTTATACTTAAGCTGCTTCTCTGTCATTAAGCCTATGTTCACTTCAGCTGTCTTTTCCTGTTTTAGTTTGTCAGAAGTTAATTTCTTTGTAACTTCTGATTTTTCATTTTCAGACTTTACAGTTACAAACTTAACAGGTTTTAGCCTTGGCTTTTGCTTATCAACAGACTTAATTTCTTCAGTTCCTTTATCTTTCTTATCTTCTCCATAACCTAAGCCCTCTTTCCAGTTTCCACTACTTAGCAAATTTTGAGTTGTTTTGCCAGAGTTAGTCCAAGTCCTGATAATCTCTCTTTCCTTTTCTAACTCAGTTTTTAGAGATTCATTTAATTTTAGCACTTCATTCCTAACATAAAAAGCATCATCTCTATCCTTCTGAGTTTGATGGAACATGACTAACTCTTTTTCTAAGAAATCATTTCTTTTCTTAAATGCAAGATTTTCAGAAGTTAATCTTTCACATGTTAAAGTTTGATCTCTATAACTAACAAACATGGTTTTAAGATATCTTCTCAACTCATTAATATCATCAGTATGAAAAGCATAGGTAGTCTGAGGTGCCTTTGTTTCAGCAGCTTCAGAACTGCTCTCAACACTTTCTTTATCAGCATTTGCCATCAATGCATAGTTTTCCTCACTTTCAGAGTCTGAGGTGTATGTCCAGCTTTTCTGCTTTGTGACAAGAGTCTTTCCTTTGTCACCCTTTATCTTCTTGCAGTTAGGAGATATGTGGCCTTTCTCACCACAGTTATAGCATTTAACATTGGTATAATCTCCTCTGTCAGACTTTCCTCCTCTACCTTCAGATCTTCTGAAATTCTTCTTATCAGAACTTATGCCTTTCCTGGAAAACTTCTTTCCCTTCCTGAACTTCCTGTATGCAATCTTTGTGATTCCTTTCACCATAAGAGCACACAGCTTCATCATCTCCTCATCAGCATCAGTCTCAGGCAAGCTTTCGTAATCTGAGTCATCATCACTCTCAGAACTTGATGACTCAGTATCAGACTTTATGAAAAGAGCTTTACCCTTGTCTTTCTTTGAGGAAGCTGCTTTGGGGAATTCTTCTTCAGCCTTAAGAGCAATTGTCCTTGACTTTCCTCCTTTCCTCTTGCTTCTTTGTTCCATCTCCAGCTCATGAGTCTTGAGCATTCCATAGATTTCGTCAAGAGTTGTTTCATCAAGATTGTAGTTGTCTCTTATTGTCGTTGCCTTCAAATCCCAGCATTCAGGAAGAGCTAACAGGAACTTAAGGTTTGAATCTTCAAGATAATACTCTTTATCAACCAATGATAAATCATTCAAAAGTTTGACAAATCTATCATATAAATCATTCAATGACTCATTAGTCTTTGAGTCAAAGTGTTCATACTCTTGAGTGAGTATTGTCTTCCTGTTCTTCTTAATTGTGTCAGTTCCCTGACACCTTGTTTCCAGAGCATCCCATATCTCCTTAGCAGTCTTGCAGTTAATTACCCTGTTTGACATTACATTATCAATGGCACTATGCAGTAAGTGTCGTACCTTAGCATCCTTAGCAATTGATTCTATGTCTTCAGCAGTATAATCACTCTTCTCTTTTGGTACGGTCTTTGCTGCTTCACCTGCAACTACAACAGCGAGCTTGGTTGGTTTGTGAGGGCCTTCCTTGATTCTATCAAGGTATTCTGGATCTGTTGCTTCCAGGAATATGGTCATCCTTACCTTCCATATGGGATATTCAGATGGTCTCAGTATGGGAACTCTGATGGTCTCATACCGACTCTGAATTTGTGTCTTTGGTGATTCCTCAGTTTTGGTAGGCTTAGTTGGAGTTTCTGTGTCCGACATGATTGTGTTTGGATCTTTAACTGTATGTATGTTAACAGATAAGCTCTGATACCAATTGTTAGGTCACACACACACTGTAGAGGGGGTGAATACAGTGTATAGTACTCTCAAATCGAACTTTAAGAACTTAAGTAACAGAAAACAAACTTTATTGAAACAATAAACTCTGTTACAATATGGAACTGTTACCTCTCAGTGATGAACAAATATCACGAGTGCTGCTAGGGTTACAATGAATAATCTTCTCTAATATGATAACACTTATAGTGTAAACCCTATGTCTGTGTTTATATACTACACAGTTACAAGATAATCGCTAATTGATATGGAATATAATTCTGCTTCCTAAAATATATCAATCAGATATCTTTTCTTCCAAGTATTCCATTCTTTACAGAATTCCTTCTTCATGCATATCTCTTCTTATGTTTATCTTAATCTTCTTTCCTTTAATCAGCTACTGTCCTTATCTGATCGTCCTTCAGCACTTAAGTTCTGATATATATCTTCTGATGATTATCTCCTGATAACATACGTACTGATATCCTTAAGTCCTGACTTCCAGTATAAGTACTGATCAACAGTTAAGTACTGATTTATCCTGTTCAAGTAAGATCTGAAAGCTAAACATAAAACATATTAGCCATGACATTATCAAATATATCTAACATAGTCACTGACAATGGAACACAGTTCAACAATGAGGAATTCAAGAAGTATTGTGAGGAAAATGAAATTAAATTACGATTCACCTCTGTGGCTCACCCGCAAGCTAATGGGCAAGCGGAAGTGGCGAATCGAATAATCCTGGATGGAATAAAGAAGAGGATCGAGAAGTCTAGGAATAACTGGGTGGATGAAATACTCCTAATACTATGGGCCTATAGGACTACCTGTAGAGTCACGACTGGAGCAACTCCCTTCATGTTAGCATATGGGGCAGAAGTAGTTATTCTTGTAGAGATATCACATTCCTCCCCCAGGATTCAAGCTTTCAATGCTGAGGAAAATGAGGAAGGACAAAAGTTAGCCCTGGATCTAATTGATGAAGTGTGAGATGAGGCACATGCGAAGATAGTGGAATATCATAAAAAGGCTTCGTTCTACTACAACCTAAGGGTTAAAGAAAGGTTCTTCAAACAGGGTGTCTTAGTCTTGAGGAAGGTGGAAGCTTCTGGTGTAGGATAGAAAGGGAAGCTTGCCCCAAATTGGGAAAGGCCATACAAGGTCAGGAGTGTTCAAGGTAGAGGAACCTATAAGCTTGAGACTATGGATGGTTTTGAAGTCCCGAGAACTTGGAACGCGCAAAACCTGAAGATTTATTATGTGTAAGGCGGTTGAGCACGATTCTCACTTGTCAAGATGACAAGTAGGTTGAAAATCACCTTAAAGCTTTGCTTGCTTAGGATTTACATATTTTAGTTTTATTTTGAGGTTTATTAAGACCTGTGTAAGGGATGAATCCCAATAGTTTGTGAAATTCAGAAAGTTTTCAAAATATGTTTGAATTCCAGTAACAAGACAAGTAAACCAAGTGCATAGGATGAAAGCATAAAGTTCAATAAATAAAACTGGTTCGAATAAATAATACAAAGTCTGATAAACAAAGTCTCAAAGATAAGATAAAATAAATAAGCCGCGCAGGGCTGAAAAAGCTCTAAGGAGCAGAGGTGCCCTCGACATCCATATCATCATCTCCTCCGCTCTCGCTGGAAGTCTCTGTCGTCTCGGAGGAGAAAAGGAGATTTTGTGACGACCCCTATGATGGCGTTGCCGGATGGAAAAGGAGATTTTGTGATGTGTAGTGACGCTTCGCATAAGGAATTAGGGTGCTTCTTATACAACACAACAAGGTAATCGTGTACGCGTCAAGATAATTAAGGGAATATAAAATTCGATATCCCCACCCATGAGCTTGGGCTCGTTGCAATAGTTTTGCCCTAAAGATTGGAGGCGCTACTTGAATGGAGAGAAGTGCGAGATTTACACAAGCCATAAGTGCTCTAGTACATTTTCACGCAGAAAAAGTTCAACATGCGCCAAATGAGGTGGTTAGAGCTAATCAAGGATTACGATTATGAGATTCTTTATCATCCAGGGAAAGCCAAAATGGTGGCTAATGCCCTTAGTAGAAAGGAGAAACTCAAGATGATATTGTCTCTAAGAGAGTTGATAAGAGATTTTGAGAAAATGGAAATAGAAGTGAACGTAACCGGAGCCGGTACCGAAAAGCTGTTTGAGATTGCAATACAACCCAAAATATTGGAAAAGAACATATTGTGCCAGAAAAAGTGATGAATGAAGACAGAGAGCCAACAAATAGATAAGAGATTAATACCGAGAAAGATGATAAGGGAATAATGAGATATTCCTACAGAATTTGGGTTCCAAATGTTCAAGAGCTTAAAGATGAGATCTTAGATGAAAGCTAGTTTGAGGAATAAGATTTAGAGCAAACCCTGAACGTGATAGTTAGGGAGGTCGCCATCAAGATAGAAGGAACCCATAACATAATGGAGTGGAAAATGAGGATTTAAACATGTAGGATGACCCCGATTATGGGGAGAAGGAGGGAACGTTCAGACTAAGGAAGCGGAAGTCGAGTAAGGAAAGGAGACCCGAGACGGTACTCCTATATGACAATTTATGGACCTTTTTAGACAGAACTTAGACTATTATCCCCAACTACCACCCTGAGGAAACAATGCGGTGAGAAATTCTTTCAGGTTCTTTAAGTCGCTAAGCTCTCAGAGTTCCAAGGAACAAGCTGAGCCAGTGGAGGCAAGAGCCTGGCTAAAGGAAATATAGGAATCATTTGAGATTCTAAATGATTGACGAATCACAAAAGACTGTTTTGTCACTTACCCTCCTAAGAGAGAGACCACCCACTGGTGAAAGACCAAGAAAGGCACGGAGCAAGAGGTTATGATAAACTGATTAAAGTTCAGTCAATTGTTTTCGAGAAAGTAAATCCCAAGGTTATGGAGATAGTGTAAAAGCTTTAGAGCCAGAACAAAGGCATACGAGTATGATGAATTATGAATCTAAGTTGTAAAAGTTGTCAAGATTCGTTCTGAGGACACGAATCCAGAATGACGGGATGTTTGAAATCAATGCTTATGTTATGTTGGTTCATGTAATGGTTGTAATAGAAATGAAAAATAAAAGACTAAAAAAAAGGGAAGGAGTATAAAGGGATATAAAGGCAATAGAGTTTGAGGAATGATAAGGGAGTTGGGTATGAGGAAACCCTAAAGACTCATAGTAATAGAAATAGAAAAGTATATGATCGTCAGGATGAGGGTGATTCACCATGAGTTAAAGTTGACGGTTGAAGGCATAAGAGATACATGTATTTTATCCCCTTTAAGTTGGGAGGATTCGAGGAAACCTTGAGATAGTTCGAAGGATAAATAATGAGACGCGGATAGACTGAGGAGACAAGAAAGTAAGAAATTAGGAAAATTGGATGAAGGAAGTGACCTTCAAGAATGTGAAGTGTAAGACCGGTGGCTTGATACCCAGAAAGGGAGACGCCAGGTATGAAAGATATCCCAACATTGAGATGACTGTTGAGATAAACAACAAAAGTAAATAAGGAATTATTAAGAAGAAGTTCACGTTGAACACGACCAATATCTTCCAGAATATCCTTGTTATCGTTACCCAATTTAGGCAAGAAAAGCGGATAACCGTTGTTATCTTTTGGAGGCATATTGATTGACCTCATTTGAATACAGATGTTATTGTGAAATTCAGCATATACTATCGAGGTGGGAATGATGGAATAAGACACCCTTATCAGGGATATATTACTTGATTTATCCATAGAAAGGATGCATGTACCTTTTAAAGGTGGAATTAAGGATAGAACATCGGTAACTTAAAATGAATCCTAGGGGAATGCATAAAGGTTGGCATTTCACCCTTAATAGGGATAGTATGAGTTTTGACAGTATGAATTGGAAAGGATTAAGGTAATAACAACCTTTAAGAATCAGTGGAGAAATTTTTCAGAAGTATATAGACATGATTCTGGTATTAATAAATGGTATCTTGATATGCCCTTTATCTAGGGAATACAGGAGGAACGATTCAAGGATAACCTTAGAGGTTTTACAAGGAGAAAGGTAATATTCAAAATTCTCAAGAATAGAAATGTTGATAAAGGAAATATGACGTAATTATAATGATGCCAAGTGGGGCACGTGTTAAACCAGGAGAAAGTATGGATCGAACCAGTAAAGGTCGAAATTGTTCAGGGCAATTAGGACCTAAGATAAAAGATGTTATAGTATGATTGAGAGTCAGTCATGACAGTGATTAACCTCTAAAGACTGAGGCAATAAATTATGGAAAAATAATGATATTTTTTTTTACTCATCAGATTTTAAGGAAAACAACTTCACATAAGCAGTGATTGAAATGAGGTAGAAAATTATTTCGAGGTGGTTAAAATGACATTGACTGTAAGGAAATTTTACTATCAGGAAAGGCCAAAGAGGTGGCCGACACTTTAAAGGTAAGAGGATAATTATAGGCGCTTGTGCCAAGGAATACAGTGATGATGGTTAAAGCTGTGAAGGTTGTATTATGGTTTAGAAGATTGACATTCCTTCTGATGACTGTGCAATACCCAACCGTAATAGTAGTTTGGTAAAGGTTTAATTCGTATAATCGCCATGAGCGGGCTATCTATCTTAGAAGGTACTATCTTAAGATAAGCCAGGACCATGTTACGAAAGGACTAAATGAACCTTTGAACTTCATGTCTCCTAATAAAGACATATGGTTAATAATGGTATTAACCTGCTATCGTTGCTTTCATTGAAACTCTTCTGCAATTTTATCTGCTTCATGTCATATGTACGTCAAGTTCAGGAGTGTTCTTCATGAATCATGAACGGTGATCATGTTACCTCCTTAGAAGAATTCGATACGATATGTATGGACTACGTATGGTTAGCTATTAAGACCTCATGGAAAACGAATGACTACAGTAGGTCAACGGTGGACCACAGTAATGCAGAAATGATTCTACGAGTAATGAGCTGATTACTTACAACCGTGAGAGTTGTATTGGAATGGATGTTGAGATTGAGTACCACTAATCGGGTCGTGTTGACGTATAAGTTATCTTTGATAGAAAAACTAGGTCGATTATTTACCTATTGAATATTTATTCCTTCTTATCAATAGAGAGTCGTATTACTATACGAGGAAGGTTGCGATGCAAGCATAGAATTCTAGTAACGATGATGTCTAGAATGAGATCCCAGATTCGATTTTCGATATCGAGGGAGTTTCAAAGGTGATTGTGTATAAGCTCGAGGAAGAGCATGGGTCCATAGAATGATGGACGGAATAGCAAAATATTTAGGCATGTGAAATACGATGCTATAATACTTGATGTTGATATAAATACATATATGTTTTGTTCTCCTATGACAAATCTCTATAGTTCAGAGGTAGATTCCAATCCAGATATTTTATGGCAATAAATTTTTTTACGTATATACAATTCTCTTCAGTTCGTTCTTTTCTCTTCTTTTCATTTCATGTAAGCTGAGAAGAACAACCCTTCCAAAGGGGAGGTATTGCCGAATGATTATCTATCTGTGTGATAGAAGCCTAGTAGGATACCACATGTTGTTTAATTGCTTGTCAAGTACTAAAGGCTGGCCACCTTCTGTACTAACTATGCAATAGAACAAGTGTTCATGATCATAGTGATCTCTCAACAAATTCCTTTACTTCTATATGATGGATCAAGCTTTCGAAGATGGAGGCAGCTAGAGATGAAGTGGTACCGAGTAAGGTGGTATTCCGATTCTAACACGTCCGTGATACTAAGGTTGACGCGATTATTAAGAGGTTATAAAACTCTAGCGAGTAAAGGTATATCTAGAATAGTATCCTGTACGGAAGATAGTAATGACTACGAACTGGAAAGAATGGGTATGAGAAGCAAAAGCTATAATGCTAGAAGCTATGATGAGAGTCTGTGCAATAGACTTGAAAGAATTTAAAATGGTCACTTAACACGGATTGAGTTTTCTTACGACAATAGATCATATGTCAGTATTGAGATATCGCCTTATGATCCTTGAGGGAAGGCAATGTCGATCTCCCTTATGATAGGATGATGTTACAGAGCGCAAGATGCTCAGACCAGTAGTGGTCCAAAGGACCAAGGATATAATAGATCTAATCAGAGGGCGGCTGGTAGTAGCCCAAGATGGACATAAAAAGTAGATTGACGACACGAAAGGACAAGGAATAGGAAGTAGGGAACCTAGTGTGTTATAGGTATTCCCTTGGAAAGGATGGATGAGGTTCGGAAAGAAAGGAAAGCTAAACCCACGAATTGTTAGACCCTTTGAGGTATTAAGACGTATTGGGAAGTTAGCATATGAGCTAGCCCTACCCCGACAACATGTAGCAAGTTCATAACGTGTTCCACGTATCAATATAAGGAAGTATAATTCGGATGCCAGACAAATAGGGGCATATGAGCGCATAGACATGCAACCCGACGTAACCTAAATGGAGCAACCAGGAAGGGTTATAGATTGAAAAGGAACAAGTGCTTAGGAGAAGGGTTATCAAACTAGGCAGAGTTTGGTGGTAGGACCACATTGTGGGAAAATTTACTCGAGAGTTAGAAAGTGCAATGCTAAGAAAGTATCCATACTTTTCTATCTGATTCCGGGACGGAATCCTTTTAAGAAGGGGAGACTGTAATAACCCCAATTTTGGAATTTTTTGAAACCCTTATGAATAGTGATTTTGCTGATTATGCTGAATAAGAAAACTTTTCATGCCACACTATGTAGGGTTCTTCTATTGATATTCTGAGATCTTATTAGTACTTTATATGGGATATAATGTATGTAAAGATCGTCAGAATCCAAATTCGAACACTTTGATTTTTACCGAAAATCCACCAGATACCGAAAGAATTGAGTATAAGGTAACAGGAAAAAGATATTTAAATTCAAGGATTATAAGAGGGGATCATCAAAAGGAATATAATGTATTGAGAAAGGTAAGGGAACCCAAGTAGTAAGATAACGGGTATGATCCATCAAACGTAAACGAGAAGAAAGTTAAGCGAACCAATAACAGATCAGCAGATCATAGCCAAGTAATTAGGGTAATCAAAGAGGTTAATGATGATGATGTCATCACACCAACAAGAAGAAGATAAGTGTGGGAAGATGACATAAGTGGATGATATAAGCATGACCAAATGAGAAGGGATTGTTGGTTGATTCAAGCCACATAAATTTACATGGTAAAAGGTTAATTAACAACAAAAATAAAGCAACAAGCAAAACAAACCAAAAACA